>NW_010400619.1:87946-89004 GCF_000710305.1 Buceros rhinoceros silvestris | reverse complement strand
CTTTCCTGGTAGCAGTGACAGCCAGCCCTCATTTTCAGGGATCTCCTGGGCTCTCTGCTCACAAACAGCCTAAACGTGGTGAAATGACGACTCTTTTGCTTTCAGATAAAGAAGCCACCATACCTGATGCTGGTCTCAAGTCATCAAGAAATCCATGACCAAGATGCAGATGGTAGGTGACAAGGAGCATTTCAAAAAGAGCACAGAGACCTGCTCCATCCCTGGGTCCCTTACGTATCAGCAGGTCCAAACAGGCTCTGCCTCTTTTCTGATGCCACAAATATCATGAGCATCTTCATCAAAGATGTCCTCCTGGGGATGTTGTCCCTGCTACTGCCTTAGGGGGAGGCAATCAAGCACACTACAGGCACGAAGGCATTGTCTTATGTGTCAATACTGAAAAATTGAGCTCAGGGAGATTATGGGAAGCAGTTGGGATGATAAACTCTATCATCAGGGTTTCAAAAGCCAAGAGTGAGGAGAAGTTTCTGGCTTTGTATTTGCATGTCATTTCGGAGTTCTGTGAAGGTTGGGAGTGGATGGTGAACTCCAGGTTTTGGACAAGACAACATCTCCAAAGGCCAGCTAGCTGGGCTGCTCATTTAAACCAAGGAGACTCCCGCTTGGCCCTCAACCAACTGTTGACTGTTCCAGAGAGCTTCCCTTGTCCATCTGCTGACAGGCTTCAACAAGGAGATTTCCAATCCAGTGCCTGTGTGATTATGAAAAGGCCCCCAGAGCAGAGGGAAAGCTGAATCAATGGGACAAAAAAAATCAGTGTCTGTGGCTCTTTCTTAACCCTTTCCTTAGCACAGTTCCTCTTTGTGGTGACTTACAGCCCTCCTTAAATCCTCTAGAAGTTTACAGCACACTTCTCTGACAGTTCTCAGAACTTAACTGTCTCCTTTTGCTCCTAATTGCAGTTATTAACTTTCAGAGGGAGGAAGATTTATAGACATTATGAAATGGCCTAAATATGATACTTTTCCTTCCAGTGTCATATTGCCCTCACTTATTTGGAAATCTTGACAAAAAGCAATCAGTTGGTGCTCATTAAA
>NW_010400619.1:74387-87807 GCF_000710305.1 Buceros rhinoceros silvestris | reverse complement strand
AGTGACATGTAGTGGAGAGTGTTTTGGAATTGTCTTTGACCTTTGCTCGGTGACTTCTCCACAGAGTTCGGGAGGTGCCTCCATGCCACAGCGACACTTCACTGAGCTAAGAAGCTTCCAGCATGGTAGGGCTTGCCGCTGGATACCAGCAGAGTTTTCTTTCAGTATCTACCACCTGAGCCCTGTTCATCAAATTGAGTTGCTTTTTTTCCTGGCTTGTGCCCACAAGAGAGTCACAAATTACACACACACACACAAAACATGCAAAAACCTTTACATTTTCAAGAAAAAATATTGAATTGGCTCTTGGGTGTGACAAAGGGAAGAAAATCAGACTACGAGGAGGGGGTAATTGAATGTATGCACCATGAGACACCCTGAGGAAGGCCTAATCCCTCTCACCTTGTCTAAGGACAGTTGTGGTACCAGGTCATTTAACAAGAGAAGACAATTTAACAACTCAGTAGCCCTCCAGTCCTCTGTGATAACTGTCATCTACAGAGTAGTATTTGCAAATATTATGGTAGTTGTTGCCATGGGCTTGAGCCCCTGAATCCCAGAAACACACCAAACCATTTACTCCATTTGAGATCGAAGGATCTCAGGGCTGACTCATGAAGTGCACCCTGCCGTTCTTCTCTCTCTTAACCTCCTTAAAGCCCATCTCTACAGAGTCATCAAAAAAAAAAATAATGCTGTTTCTCAAAGAACAATATGTTGCTGCAAGAGATGAGCCAGAACTTCCCAGGACCACCACCAAGTCTGTCCTTGGTAACATTGTTCTGGTCCTTTGTAAGATACAGAACTTAGTCTTGGAAATACAAACTCACTTCTGTGACTTCATAGAATCACATAATCGCAGAATGGTTGAGATTGGAAGGGACCTCTGGAGGTGACCTGGTCTGACCTGTTCAAGCAGAACCACCTAGAGCTGGTTACACAAGACTGTGTCTAGATGGCTTTTGAAGATGTCCAGAGAAAGAGACTCTAAAATCTCCCTGGGCAACCTTCTCCAGTTCTCAGTCAACCTCACAGACAAAAAGTCTTTCCTGTTGTTCAGAAGGAACCGCCTGTGTTTCAGTTTGTGTCCATTGCCTCTGGTCCCATCACTGGGTACCACTGGGAAGAGTCTGGCTCCATCCCCTTTGTACCCTCTCTTTAGATACTTATATGCATTAATAAGATACCCCTAAGCTTTCTCTTCTCCAGGCTGAACACTCCCAGCTCTACCAGCCCCTCCTCATAGGAAAGATGCTCCAGTCCCTTCCATCCTCATAGACCTTTGTTGAAATCTCTCCAGTATGTCCCTATCTCTCTTGTACTGGGGAGCCCAGAACTGGATACAGTACTCAGCTGTGGTCTCACCAGTGTTGAGCACAGGGGAAGGATATCCTCCCTCAGTCTGCTTGCAGTGCAACCCGTGATTCCATTCACCTTCGTTGCAGCAAGAACATATTGTTGGTCATCTTGGTGTCCACCAATCCAAACTGCTTTCCATTTGGGTGGCCCCGGCATTCCCTGGTGTCTGGAGCTTTTCCTTTCTAGGTGTAGGACTTTGCACTTGTTGAACTTAATGACGCTCCTGTTGGCCCATGTCTCCAGCTTGTCGAGGTCCCTCTGGACCTGGAACTGTGAGACCAGGGCAGCATGTCCCTCTGGCATGTCAAGGGAACTTGGTGAACCATTATTACTTGAACCACCCAGTTACAACATCTCACTGTGGTTTGGAAAACAACCACGGAAGCCACCTGCTGTCAACAAAGCCCAGAGGCTTTGCAGGATTTGTCATGCAGGAACCAGCTCTCGTCTGGCCTCTGGTGCTCTGTTCTAACTCAGCCATGGCTGTTACATGGTGGGGGGTGCTGCCAACCTGAGAAAACCAGCAGCCATACAGCAATAACTGTTAATTGACCGAGAGCCGCTGCTGCGTTGCCAACAAGAACAAAAGAACAAGCAGCTGGCTTTGCCATCTGTGTCTGTTTAAACGCAGCTAAAGAAAACTCCTCTCCAGAGTTCCCAGCTGTGAGGAAAGGTAACAAATCCAATGATAATGTGGGGTTGCAGGTTGGCTGGGTCTGTGGCTCCTAGTCACTCCAACACGTCAAGCCATTCGCACAAGACATGCTAATCTTCCCAGCCCTGGTTTGTAGAAGAGAGTGGTGATGGGCTCTGATGGTCACAATCCTCCACTCAGCTGCGTGGCTCTGAGTTATTTCTAGTCCTGGTTGCAGTCCACCATGAATAAAAGACCAGGTGTTCAGAAATTATTTGGTGTCTAAAGTACTTGCAAGAGCTTTTCTGCATCCTACGTCTCTTTCCATCTGACTGGGCACAACAAAGAAGAGCTCTGCTATGCCTCACTTAAGAGCTCTAGGACACAGGGATGAAAAAGGCCACCTGTGACTCTGTCTTCCACTGTCCCAGGGGTCATGATCCAGGGATCACGACTGTCCAGCCAATCCCCCAAAACCTGCAAAACAAATTAAAAGCATACGGACTCTTCTTTTTTTCCAGGAGTTTCACATGATATGAGGTGAATCCCCAATGTGCTGGGATCCTGCTGTGACTAAAAAAGCTGAAACTCCATATCTGAATAGTTTTTTATCTTCTAGGCATAAGATTTTTATGTTAAATATCCAAAATGACTCATTTAGTAAGAAAAAGGAAGGATTTGGTATATCTACTTCTCACTCATGAAATGCAGGAGTCTAGCCCAAGCTACCTAGGACCTGCAGGAGGTGAGCCAGTCCTGCCTAGCAAACCAAACTGGGCCAGCTTCACCCAGCCAGCCCCGCAGCAAGCACAAAGCCTCCACAAGGCTGGGAACAGCTAAGAGGGCACAACAGGCCAGGGCTTTTTCTAGAAGACAAAATGGGCACAGCCATACTTTTCTGAGGGAGGGAGAGAAGCAAGCAGGGTCTGGCCAGGTGGTACTGAGTCATGTCATGCCACTTTCACTAGGGCCAGAGAAGGGGTTCTGTCCCTTTTATGTGCCAATATTGATGCAGGCTCAGAAAGGTGAGGTCAGTTGCCTGCTAAAGGTGCCAGATGGTTCTCATTGATTCCCAAGGGAGCCCAGACACCAGGTTAGACTGGATGTTGGACTCTCAGCCAGTTAATGCTACCTGGGATGTTTTGAAACATCTTGAGTATTTTTTCCCTCTCCCTTGACTGTCTCTGTTATGTGTTTGGTGTCTTGTGTCTACATGAACTCAATCTCTTGTGGCAACTGCCTGTCTAAGACCTGAGACAAGGCAGCAGGACCCATATCTCTTTCTAGTATCTGGGGGAAGTGATACTAGTGCTCCCTTTTTTGGGTGCCCACCTGGAACAAATCAGTGTTTATTCCCTTTTGGTTATTGCTGTTTCCTTGATAGAAAATGCTCAGTCTATCTTGGCAGAGATGAGAAACTTCGAACTCGTGATCTGGTGACTATCCCAGGGAAGGAATTGCACTGCTGTTTTGTTTGGTTCACCATGGTTGTGCCTCTACCCCTCTCTACATCCCCTGCAGCTCAGACATCAGAGTCTGACAGGACAGATCTTTTCTTTAAAAGGAGGCAGATCCATCCAGCCTTTCCTCTTCCTGCCTCTTTCCTGAGGTTTTCCCAGGGCAAGTCTCTTGCACAGTTCATGCAATATGTACAGCACTTGCACCCAGTTTGCTTTATTCTGATTGCAGCCAGTAGCACCCAGCATTGCAGGGGCAAACCAGAACCTTGGCAAGGAGAGCCCAGGCTCTCGAAGACCCGTCCCAGAGAAGTGCTCAGCTCTTTCTTGTAACATCTGGAAGCCTTAGGCTATGTGGTATTCAGTCCTGGTCTCACACTGGTGGTTTTAGGGCAGGGACTATCCACTTAAGAGTGATCCGTGTTTAATAACTGAGAAGCAAATGCCTGGGAACAGCCAACTAAAGCATAGATATACAATAAAGCATCCTGTGAGGGATTAAGGAAAGTGCTGTTTCCTGGGGATTATCCAAAACCAGAAGAGTTTTATCTATTCAGTTTCTAACTCCCTATGCCTCTGGAAGTTCAGAAATCAAGGCTGTCTGTAGGTTCAATGTACTCCGTGACAGACAACAGGGTTAATTTGTAGGGATGCAAGGTCTCAAAAAGATGAAAAGGAAGCACTAATCTTCACTGCGGGCTACATTAGCAGGAGAGATTCCCACGAGCAATAGCTTTGGTAGTCTGATTCGTAAGAAAATGACCATCTGGAGGCATCAACCCTGAAAAAGGAGAGAAACAGAAAATAATTACGAGTTTGATTAATGCATCATGTCACAGTGTGCAGTAAGCTTGGTGCTCCTTGAGCTCCTGACCCCAGATAATTCTCTTTCTACAATGCAAATTAGGTCAGCCTTAAGGCTGCCAGACACAGTCCTCCTCTTGGTTTTCTATCTCATCCTGAAACCCTCCAACTCTTGTGATGGTCTCATCTCTACTCCCCATGCACATTTCTCACCTTTCCTTTTCCTGCTATGGGCATGAAAAGTATCTTTGTATGCAGGTCTCTAACAGAGGCAGCTCAGGACCCCAGTTCTTTGCTTCAACAACCCTCCATCTGGCCTGGAGGGTGACATGAGACTTCATGTCCAGCTCCTGGAAGACACCAAAAAAGAGCCTGGGAAACATTTTTGTATCACACACAGAAAAAAAAGGTAGCACAATGGAGGGGTGGGGTGCCTTACAGGACTTTGGTTGATGTGACACCAAATTTGACGATAGACATCACTGTAGGGGAGACAGACTGGTGGATAAGCATGACAAGGCAGAAAGAAAATATTCTGTCTAGCAGGTATGTCCTGAAAGGACGTAAGAAGGATCAAAATCCCTCGACGTAATTTTGTGGAAGTGCTTTCACTGGGAAGGATTTTCCCTGAGATATTCTTCCACTGGCATTTCCAGAGCTGGACAGTTGTTCCTGCACTCTGTTGGCTGTGGCTGGGTAGAACAGACATGTAGAGCATGCTCTGTCCCGAAGGCTCGGCCATTATTCCTTCTCATTTGTTTGATTTCCTATTTACAGTAAAGGTCACATTACCTGAAAGCATCGGGTGGCATTTGGGAGTTTCCTTTCCATGAGGCAAAAAAATGTAACTAAGGATACAATAAATATTTCTCTGCATTTACTCTCTATTCATACACCCAATGCATGTCAAAGTGGGAAAGAGTTCTTCAAGAGGTGGAAGAAAAGCTGATAACGGTCGTGTTCTTTATATAACTTAGGCACAACTATCTGTCAGCAGAGCAAGGTAATTATCCCAATAAGATGTCATGAAATGAGAAAATATCATGGATTTTGCAAACCTTATTAACATGCAGAGTGAAAGCAAAACAACAAAAGGAGTCTTAAACCAAAACGTTATGTTAAAATCAATATTGACTGCCAGCGATAAGTGTTATATGAGGCAGTAAAATTCCATAAAATGCTACCCCAAAACAAGGGTGTAGACAAACCAAAGGAGAGACAATGGCTCTAAAGCAGTCTGATCGCTTTGCAAACTGGGGAACGAGCATCTCAACACTGATTTGTTCCAACATCAGCTGCTTTTACCAAAAAACCTCCCTCCTCCTTTCCTTCTGCTCCCCTCCAACAAGCCCAACTAATAGCCCATTACTGAGTGCAGCACCATAATGGTGCCTTCAGGGATGGGATTAGAGTAAGTATCAATTTGGAAATTAGCAGCCTGGTTCAACGAGCAGCACACCAGCCCCGCAGGCACAAGGAGACATTTGAAATTTCCACATGTGCTGTCTCACCAAATGCTGCTTTCATTACCCTCTTCCCTCCTCTTTCCTGAAAACTCCTACAGCCTCTTCAGGCAGACAGGCTGTTTCCATTGGCTCCTTGGCAGCAGCCATCACCACCAGGCTAAGGCAGAGGCGTTTGCCAGAGTGTGCTTGTGTGGTCCTCCCAATGTTGGCTTCCCTTCCATCCTTTCCAATATTAAATGTCCATGAGCCCCAGGGTAAGTGGGCCCCAGCACATGGGTGATGCTGTGGCAAGTCAGGAACAGATGTTGATGGTGTTGAGCATCAGGTCCTAGAAGCACCAGGCTCCAGAGTCATAGAATCATAGAATGGTTTGGGTTAGAAGGGACCTTCAAGTTTATCTAGTTCAACTCCCCTGCCATGAGCAGGGACACCTTCCACTAGAACAGGTTGCTCAGAGCCTCAAGGTCCAACCTGACCTTGAACACTGCCAGGGATGGGGCATCCACAGCTTCTCTGTGTGTCCTGGACTGGTGTCTTATCACCCCCATAGTGAAGAATTTCTTTCTTATATCCGATCTAAAACTCGCCTCTTTCAATTTAAAGCCTGTCATCCTATCACTACACCTCCTGATGAAGAGTCCCTCCTCTTCTTTCTGGTAGCCCCCTTTAAGTACTGAAACACCACGATGGTGGTTTGCAAACCAGGGACTTGGTGCACTGGAAGCACCCTGGTTGTGCTGTGCTGTTATAAATAAGCAATCACATCTACAATCAGAGAGCTGGACATTCCTCAGATGGAATAAAAAAGAAGATAAATATTTATAGCTCAGTCTAAATTCACAAATAAGCGTGGACAATGAGAGAACTGCCTGAAATTAATTTTAGTGCATAAATCCCCGGGAGAAAGAAAGATCATTAATAGTCCAACAAGTGGTCAGAGACAGCGACAAGCCAACATACCTCATTTCCTCCCCTAAAGGCATTTCAGTCACCCTATCTTCTACCGTCTTTCTCTGTCTGTAGTAGCATCCCCTTTAAAAAAGGACTCAAAATGAATCAGATTCTTAGTAATATCTTGTTTCAGATGTTTCAGGCTGATGAGCTGTCAGCCAGAGCTAGCAGCACTCTGGTGCCAGACAGGACAGCTGGAACGGGAATGAAGTCAAACCTGCTCATTTTCTGTGAAGTAATTTTAACTTGCAATATTCCCCTTTGGTTCAACAGGAGTTTGCCTGGGATGCAGTCAGAGGAAGCCCTGGAGCTGATCTGACCTGAATATGAAAACCTACAGCAAAAGACTATAGGTATCATGAACTTAACCACAAGTAGACCTGAAAGATGGGTTCTGGCCAAGGAACCCAGTCCTGAACACAGGGATACAAAGGCAGTGACGTTCAGGATAGTTTCAACAAGCGAACACGGAGCTTCAACTCCAGCCTGCCAGCTGTTCTCACTTCGCTGGAGAGGCCAAGGTGAAATATTTTCTTATTTATAGGAAAAGAAAAAAGAGTAATTAAGAGTTTTCTCTCTTCCTTTTTTTTTTTTTAATTTTTAGGTTTTTTTAAAATACTTCTAAATAATATTTTTAATAACATTTTTTTGAGGTTTGGATCCTGACTCGAAATAGGAGCGAACAGGAAACTCTGGAACTTTCCCCAGGACAGAAATTAAATTTTTTCCCACTGCTTTACTGTATCCTCTCCTCTTTCGCAAGATGTTCCACTGCAGAATAGGTGAACCTTCAAGGGAGTTTTTCCAACTAGGCCCTTAATAACTATGTTATCCTTAGTTAGGTCATTAAAACATCTTCCTCATCCTCATCCAACTGAACCAACTCGTTGATAAACTGCATTAGCCACCAGCTTTCATTCCTCTTTCTACCCTATTAAACACAATGATGCTCTTCAGCCACTGCAGACCTCAGCACTGGGAGACTTTGTTTGATCTGGAGCTACCACGGGCCGTTGTCATTGGCTGGTAATGGTGTGAGGGTGTAAATATTGTTTACAGCTTTCCTGTCTGCATTAATACGTAGAATTAAGGCAGCTTGGAAAGGTTCTTGCTGTGTTTTTTTTTTACTTACTGAAATTATGGCTTGTGTCTGACCACCAGTGAACTCCTGATATGTAACCACAGGTCCCGTTTTTCATTTGTTGTATTCCTTCTTTTTTCCTTAGAGTTACAACATCTCTCTCTTTCTAGAATCAAGTAGAAGATTTTATATCCTTGAACTGGGAAAATACAGACATGAGATACAGACATTTTAGGGCCTATCCCTTAGGATAAGCGAGTTATCACCCAGCCAACTCTCTTATCCACATTGACCAGCCATGTGGGCTGTGAATTACTCACCTCCAAGAAAGGCTAAAAGTGGGTGGGAGCTGGTAGACAAAGACTGAAGGTTGCATCTGGTGTTGGGTGTTAGCACATGAGGTCCCAGCTCTGGTGAAGTTGCTGTGCCTCAGCCCTGATGGCCCGGGTTAGCCATAGGCATAATTACTGCCAACAACAAACAAAATGACTCACAGAATCGCAGAATTATTCCAGCTGGAAGAGACCTTTATGATCAAGTCCAACCACTCCCCCAGCACTGCCAGGCCCCCACTGACTCCTGTCCCTCAGCACCACCTCCACACGGCTGCTCAACCCCTGCAGGGATGGGCACTCCACCACTGTCCTGGGCAGCCTGGGACAGCCCTGCACAACCCCAACGGGGAAGAAATGGTTCCTCAGAGACAACCTCAACCTCCCCTGGTGCAACTGGAGGCCGTTTCCTCTCATCTAATTGTTCCTGGGAAGAAGAGAGCAGCCCTCACCTTGCTCCAACCTCCTGTCAGGGAGTTGTGGAGAGCCAGAAGGTCTCCTCTGAGACTCCTTTTCTCCAGGCTCAACCCTATAAAGTCCCTCAGCTGCTCCTCAGTGCACTTGTGTTCCAGCCCATGCACTAGCTCCGTTGTCCTTCTCTGGCCCCTCAATGTCCTTCTTGCAGTGAAGAGCCAAAACTGAACCCAGGATTTGAGGTGTGGCCTCCCCAGTGCCCCCAGCCCAGGGGGATGATCCCTGCCCTGGTCCTGCTGGCCACACTAGCACCAATACAAGCCAGGATGCCTTTGGCATTCTTGGCCACCTGGGCACACTGCAGAGAACTCAGTTTGCTGATGTTTTACTCCTACGCTGGGGAACTGTCCATGGCCAGCCTGTGCCTGGAGATGGCCATTGCAGAACTACCTGGTCTACAGATAGAGCAGTTCCCATCTCTCCCTGTGGGTGCAAGCTCATGGCTGAAGAAAAGATTGCCACGAAGAGCAAGGAAAAACGGAAAAGGAGGTCAATGCTCTTCTTCTCAATCTGTTCATAATCCCTTTGAAACTTCCAGCAAAGAAGATCAATGTTTTAAGCTTGACCAGTCAGGGGGTGTTACTCATCTCTGTGTTTAGGAAAGTCAAGTAACAACTGAATGCTGATCTTGACCTCAATGTCTCCCAGGGATAAATTAAAAATAAAACGAAATAATGTTAGTGATAATATTAGTGATGAGTTTTGCGCTGCTAAATGGGGAGTTTTTAAAGCCACAACATTTCCCTCTGTGACTGGCAGCTAATTTGACTGGCAGGCAATTGACGTCTGACAAAATGAACACTGCAGCATGGCTGGGAGCAGACGGGTGAGTATTTCTCTAACCAAACGCTCGGGGTCGCATGCAGAGTGATGTCATGCAGCGTGTCACACAGCTGGCCTGAAATGTCAAGGCCTGCGCTGGGACAGAGGGGTGAGCAGGCTAGGTCACATCTGGTATTAAAAGGATTGTTTGTGCCACACTCCATCCAGCGCCTTGGACTGAGGGGACCCAAACAATTCTTCCCTTCATTCTCCAGCAGAGTGGTATTTTCGGGAAGACAGGGAGAGTCTTCCTGCATCTGACTATTTTTTTTTCTCTCTCTCTTTTTTTTCTTCCTTTTGACACACACCCTACTTGCATAGTTGAAGGGAGAGAGGGTGGCATTCAAGTCCAAACCAGTATCTGCATCAAAGAGTCAACAGAATCCTTAGGTCACCTCTTTCTGCCTCACTGTTCCTCTAGCAGAGACCACTGACACCTTTTGACTTACCTTCACTGTCCAAGAGGAGCACCCCCATGATGGGGGTGGCTGGCTCACAGCAGAGATTTATCTGCATCACCCTTACAACTCTGCTGCATTAGGACAGCAAGAAAGAGTTGCACCCTCTAAGAAGAGCCCTACTCAGAGCAGATGCTCTGGAGTGATCCAGATCCACATGTGACTCCTGTGCCTAACACAGTCATGACTGTAAGGAGTAATCCATGTCAGTGGATCCAGGGTGCTGCCGAATCCAACCTCTCTGTGCAAGAGACGAAGGAGGCTGTAGCATCACCTTCCTTAAATGCCAGAGGTTGTTTCTATCCACAGGGAAACAAGGAGCCGGCATTTGCAGAAAAGGTGCTTCACGCTGATTGCCTCTCTTGACCTTACACAGCATTGTACTTGCAGCGACATCTCCATTAGCAATATTCATCCTCAGCTCTCTTTAGAGTCAATGGCACTTCTGTGGCGTCACTCATCCCACCAAAATTAGCAGAAACAGATCACCCACTGGGAGTGGGTTGCTGGATAAGCCAAAAGCAATCGACTCAGGCGGTGGCATTTGCTGTTTGCATGTCTCACGTTGAGGGAGATGAATCCCACTGCCCACAAGGCTGAAGAGGCGTTCAGATTCCTGAAAATATTATAAACACTTGATACAGGCAGGAACTCCATCACAACAACTCAACTGATCCAGAGAGGAGGGCATCTATTCCCCAGTTTCAGGGCACGGAGAGGTCTCTCCTCCTGTGTTGTCCTGTCAGAGCTCGCCTAAGAGATGGGATTTGCAGAGAAAATCAACAATATTTGTCTTTGCCTCTTTGCATATCTGAGACAACATTAAATCTCAGTCTTTCTCCTAGTTTTTAGCCCTCTTCTGATATTTCACTGGGCTCGGCGAGCTGCTGAGGGACCCTATCGTTTTTAATTCTTCTTTTCCCCCTCATCAAACCAACCATTCTATTATGAAATGGTGATTCCACTTCTTAATCTTCCTATTTTCTTCTCAGTGTGTGTTTGCTTATTGATTTTACAAGCTGCTGCGTGAAGAGTGGGGAGAAGGGCTGATCTCTTCCTTCATTTGGACATTTCCCCCTGAAAGGGAACCAGACAAATCCAGTTTTCTGTGTTGCCTGTAACTAAGTTAAACCCCAATATACATGGGCAGAAGGGACCACTGGTGCTGGTCTTCTAACTGGGGAGCCAAGGCCTCCAGTCCTTCCTTCCATTCAAACATGGATCAGAAGAGTTCATCTATCAGTCTTTAATGTCCCACGGTAACTGGCTGGAGGATTCCAGGTGACCTCCTGGCTGACAGGAGGGGAAAGGACTAAGATTAAGGCAACTAAACTGCTTTAAGGGCACAGATTTTGCCTCCAACTCTAACAAGTTGCAAAAGACTCATAATAGTTGAGTGACTCATATATGAGCAACTCATATGTATCATCCTTGTGGTCTGGAGGTGCTAGAACTCCTTTTCCAGTGGTGAAACTGGAACATAGATTTCTAAAGGCACTTAGATGCCTGAAGATGGCTCTGAAGGTGTGTGTTGCCTGCCTCACAATGTGAAAGCATGGCGGTAAAGGGAGTCCAGGGGATCCAAAACTTCATGGGGTAATGATGAGGACTGGAGGTCTGGAGCAAGACCTGTTGCTGCTAGGACATTCTCCCTGGGGTTAAATAACACCAGAACTGTGCTCGGGTTTAGTTCCAGAGTTTTCTCACTCCTGAAAGGAGCTGAGAATGAACTAATGTTTGTACCATGAGGACTATCAAAGGACCAAGAGCAGAGAATCCACTCACTGGGAAATATAAAATTCAGATCCTAAAAAAAACCCCAAACCACAACAGCTTTTAAGCAACACCTCAGAGCCTTTAAGGAATGAGGCAGCTGCTTCCTCACCTCTGCAGGAGGGATGTCCCAAGGGGCTTAGCCACTTCTTAACCCTGTTCCCCATGGCATCGAAATTCAATGAGTGCTTAGAGTACATTGAAATCATCCCTTCTTCTTCCATTCTGTGTTGCAAGGATGTGTCCAACCAAACCCTCAGGATTTCTCCTGTAGAGACATCAGACTGTGTTGAGGTCAACACATCCTGTTGCTGCAGGACAGACAGGTTGTCTTTCCTACCTGTGACAAAAGACCGTGAGTAGCAATTTGCAGACAACACCCTAGTGAAGTATAACAGGCCAAGCATGTGTCATTAGTGACCGGGCAAGTCCAAAGGGATTTGTACTCCCACCTACGCACTCCAGTCTGTCTGCTCAGTACACTGAGAGCACTGTGTGTGCTTCCTGAGAAATAGTCTTCATCAGACCACCAAGATAACAAACCTTTTTGTGCATTTTCATATAGCAAGAAACGTGCTTGCAGATTTCCTTCAAAGTTTCAAGTGCTGAGGAGTTTTCTTCTTTGGGATAAAGTGGAGATACACTCAGACGTCCAACAGTCTCCAGATGTTGGGGGAAAGTAAAATACAGTCAAGGAAAGAGGTTTGGGTTTTGTTTTTTTTTCTTCCAAGTATCCAACCAGGGACTGGAACTGTCTCTTTGTGGTGGTGTAACTTGTTGCAATTGCCAAACCGATGCTGGAGGACACCTGCCCCACTGCTTGCAGCCTGGATCTGCCAGTTTGCCAGAGGGTGAGCAGCCAGGCCTGGCTGCTGTCTCAGGGAAGGGTTCACGTGTATCAGTCACCCAATCCTATTTGTTGGAGATGTCCATCCATGCCTTAGGTTCTGCCAGTCCAAGATTGGGAGTCCTACTGAGTACATCTTCATCAAACTTCGAATTCCAAACTCTCAAAAACTAACCCTAGACTTTTTAGAAACTGTTTTGTGAGTATTTATAGATTATGAAGGAGATTTTGGCAATGAATAGGAGATGCTTCCCTCCTGGGACCACATCTTGGGTCATAGCAGGAGCAGAGCAGGCAAAGTGTGAAGCTGGAAGAGCTCATGATCTGACTGCAGGTGAGGTTCATGGGTCCTTTGCTAACCAATAACCAAACACAATTTTGAAAGCCAGGCATTGGATCATGACCTCGCCTCTGAGGTTGCACATGTTTTTCAACGTGATGCTGAACTCTGTGTCCCTAAGTACGTTTCCTGCTCCGAAGTTTAACCAAGGGTAACCTGCTCCTCAAGCTTCAGTAATCTTTGGACTCAAAAGGACATTTGCTGCCAGCTCCTAGGGATAATAAAGCACAACTTATGAGACACATTGTATGGAAAGGAGGCGGCTTTCTCTCAAGGTGTCTGTAGCAGATTGGCCACAACTAGATGTCAATAGGCCAATGCTTGACAGGGCATGGCTACTCCTTGTGTGCCATTTGAACGCCTTGCTGCGAGCAGAGAGCAGAGACTGAGAAACCAGCACGATTGGTCACCTTTCCTTTCATTGCTTAAATTATTTACTTTACTGTTGTCTCCTGGCAGCTGATTTGTCAGAGCAAAGGAAGCAGCTAGAAAAAGAGTTGTGGCTGCAGCAGGGATATTACAGCAATTAGAGAGGGCCATAAACAGTTCCCTACATATGAAACCACTCATTGAGTCTGACAAGCAGCCTTTTCTTCTTCTCCCAGCCACCAACTACAATGCA
>NW_010400619.1:64240-74298 GCF_000710305.1 Buceros rhinoceros silvestris | reverse complement strand
CTTTCCCTTTCATAAATGCCAGCACTTTTTTTTCATTCCCACCAAGGGTCCCATGCACTCAGATCAATACGCTCGCAGACTGAAAGAGACCTTTCTCCTCACGCTGAATGTCTTGTGGGTAGAATTAACACTGATGGAGTATGTCACAGTCCAACTGCAGTTTAGAGATGTATCATGAAACCATGCTGGCCTGGCACCGGTCCAGCTGTCAGATGTAATAGGAAAGTAAAACAGTCTCATCTACCCCAACAGCAGACTGCTCTCGGGCAACCACTGATTTCAGCTTCCTACACGGTACAGTGTGTCATTTGGAGATGATTGATGAAGTACCAGTGGATGTTGCTTATGTGTCGCTGGTAGCAGTAGGTGAGTAGCAGCTATGTCAGAAGAACAGCGGGAAGGATTGTCCAGGGCTCATTTCTGTGGTTGCTTGGACTAGAGAAAAGAGAGAAGACATGTTATCAGATCAGGACTTTGTAAATAACTCCACACTATATTGGATAGGCCAGAAAACTGTTGAGGTTTCTGCAGCCTCCATAGTCACAGGGTGACACCTCTTTCTCTCTACAGAGTTCCCTTTTGTGTATATATTTTCTAAGAGTTGAAATCATAGGGTAGTAGAATGAGACGTAGAATGAATCGTAGGATGGTTTGGGTTGGAAGGAACCTTCAAGATTCTCGAGTTCCAACCTCCTGCCATGGGCAGGGACACCTTCCACTGGGCCAGGTTGCTCAAAGCCGCAGGGTCCAACCCGACCTTGAACACTGCCAGGGATGGGGCACCCACAGCTTCTCTGGGCAGCCTGGGGCAGTGTCTCACCACACTTACAGTGAAGAGTTTCTTTACTAGATTAAAGAAATCTCGTAACTTCTCAGAAATTAGGACCTAAGGGGATCTTCTAGAGCACCTGCCCTGCCGTGAGGTAGAACCAGCTTTTCCCAACTCACTGCTATGTAATCACTACAACAACCTTGGATTACATTTCCCTCAGAAATGGGGCAGCAGGAGAAGAGGGGCTATTTTAGCTGTCAAGGAAAGGAGAGATTTGTGTGATTTGGCAGGAGATTGTGGTGGGTCTTACACCAAACTGCATTGCAATTGCGATGAGCAACAGTACTCAGCAAATGTGCTCTGCCAACAAGGAGAAGGGCACACACCAACCCAGCAGCATCTAGGTGGTCACAGAGGGCTTTGCATTTGGCCGGTTCCTCTGTGCCCCTGTGTTTGGTTCTGTTCCAGAAGGATGCTGTTTAATTGGAGACAGGTCAGGGAAGAGCCACAGGAGCAAACGAAGGTTTGGAGATGAGGATGGTGGGAGCAGGAGGAGGACACACTTCTAAGGATGGGAGACATGTGCTGCCTGATGCTACAGAGAAAATGTTAGGGGGTAATTTATCACTGCCTGTAACTACCTGCTTGGGAACAGTAATTTGAAATGAGAGATCTCTGCAGTTTGTGTCACAAAAGGATAACAAGATCTGGCTGTGAAATGGAGAGAGCTGGTCCATTTTCTGAGGCAGAGGCATAACAAAAGGAGCTTCTTTTGCACATGCAAAATGCACTGATAATATCCAGGATGAAAAAGAGAATGGGTTTGCTGACAGCTTGGCTGTTGGTTTATCACACCCTTTGAGGTGGTGCCCACCAAAGCCAAGAGCAAGTTCTCTGTGTGGCTGGAGGTAGTTGTCCCTCTGTCCAGGAGGAATGCAGAGCTTGGGGACATCTGTCCAGTCTCAACACACGTCTCTGCCGGAAGGAAGTTGTTTTATGTCCCCAGGGAGGCAACATCTGGCCCATTTACAGTATTCCAAAGAGACCTGTGAATGCTCTAAAATATTGCTCTGCCAGGCAGGGAGCAGAGTTGCTTCTTGGGTGGGAGTTTGATTTCAGCTCTTTCCAGGTGCCAGTATCTCTTTCTCCACTTGCCTTGCCCTTTGCTCTGAAGAGGAGGCTGACTGATGCACTCTTTTTCCACGTGGTAGAACAACTCCCAAATTGTCTTCTGTGTTTTGACCCAAGATGGTCTCTGAAAGGCCATGTTCTTTCTGGTATTGAAGTCAGAGGCAACAAACATGTTGACCTTTCTGGAATGCTTATCCTAGGCCAAGTGTAGGGTCTGTTGGACCCAGGGTTTGCCTACTCTTACGTCCTCTGTCAACACAAGGCATCTCAGATGCTGGCACTGCAATTGCTGTCGACAGCCTTTGAAGGCAATGCGCTTATGGAAGTTTCCCAACACCAGCTGGCCCTGAGAGACACATGTGATACAGCTAGATCTAGAATAAGAAGAAATGCTTACATTCTTCTTTCATTTCTATCCTCTCACATCTATTATCCAAAAACACAATGGTCTGCTTGGCTCACTGCTGATCTTGTAGACTGCTTACTTTCTGGAACTACTTCACATGGGAGGATTCACCTTCCTCACCTTTAGTTGTGTAAAAGACATGTGTCCATTCCAGAGCAGATGTCTACCCTCTCTTTTCAACCATTTGGTATAGATCAGGTGGGATGTCTAAGCCTCAGGATGCATTTCTCTCTGTGCAGGTTAGACAGAGGGCTCAAAGTTAGAGGAGAAGATTCCCATCATGTCTGTCTGTATGTCCAGAGTCATACAAGTCCCAAGTACCAGCCACTCTTAAGGGTTAGTGGAATCCCCAAAGCAGGCAGAGATTTGCCTGTTTCAGCATGGGATCCCACTTTCCAAAACAGGTCTTGCAAAAAACCACAGTGGAGCAGGGGAGAGGAGCCCTCTTGTTTGGTGGCTACAACATCTACCCAAACAGCAACAGATCGCTACATGATGCCTATCTCCTCTGCCTGCAATGATGTGAGTCTGGTGACCCCCATAAGTGCTCCAACAACATGGTAACAGGATACTCCAACACGGGGAGCTCCTTGTTGCTGACAATGGACTTACTCCCGTTTGTTATGGAGAAAGAGTGATGAACATCATTGGGGCAGTGGCTACAGACCATACTTTCCTCCTTCTTACTTTTGCATCCTGTAGTCAGGCATCTGCTCTGCCTATCCAGCTGGCTAATACCCTGCTTCTCAGCCTTAACTCCAAGCAAATGTCAATCCAGATCCTGTCAGAGCCGAAGGATGACCTCCCAAGCAGCAGCCTGGGAGGGTTTTAGCTCCCTTCCTGAAATCCACATTGTTCAGGGACCTCTACAAGTGAGTCTGAACAGCTCTGTGGCCTTTAGCAGGGCAGAAGACGGGGAGATGGCCCAGCTGGGAAAAGGATTTATGGCCAGACAATGAGGATTTTTCATGATGTGACATTTTATTGTGCGCTGATGTGTTGTCATGAGTCCCATGAGTCACCACGAAGGCTGATCCCTGACTTCTCAATTCTCAGCTCCTCTTTTGTCTACCGGGCTTGCTTCTACCAGGGATTTAGCGCTAATGGAATTAAGGTCTTTTGCTACTGAATGAATTACAGCTCTAGTTCATGTCAGAGCACGAGCTCTGTGGGAGAAAGAGGCAACAGAGGCATCTGACGGGGCTGTGAGGTGGATCAAAGAATTAGAAGGAACCTTCTTCTTGGTAACAGGCCTTGTATTTGTTCTTTTGGAGTTAGATTCATTCAGGAGAAACTGAACATCAACTACAGCTCAAGGGAGATCTGTGCTAAAGCATGTGTTATCTGTACAGCGAACCATTAAAATGAGTCTTCACCATGGAAAGCATCAGATGGACAAGTTACAAACACAAGGTCCATGTTAAGCCTGTCTACTTTGACACAGTGGGTTGAAGGATCTTAAGCTCAGGAAAACCGATTTGTGGATGGCAGGCAACAAAGCTGCTTGGCCCATTGTGATCCCGGAGAATCGAACCCGGGGTCCCTGATCTAGCAGGATCACTTATGGATTTCGATACAGCTGGGGAAACAAACCTGAGGATGATCATGAAGAAGTACAACAATAGAACGAACAGAATTTGTAAAGCTGAAACGGTGACTAATTTGACTTGATCCTGTGCAGATCACTGGTATCTTCTATCCAGGTCTTGGATTCCAGACAGACTCCTGCTGTGAATCACCACTGTCCGTGTTGGAAGCTGCACCTCCAGCTCAAATGAATCTCTTCTCAAACATGAGCTGAATTAAATGGGTACAATGGTAGCAATATTTCTGATAACGTTTATGGGGTGAAAAAATCTCAGCCAACTGCTTTCAGCTCTTTGTTGTCTGGGGTGGTGTCTTCTCTCACATCGTTTCTGAGGTCTGCTGCTCAGATGCTGTGAATTGTGGATGTTAGAGGCATTTGTGCATAAATGGAGTGTAAATGGAACAGTGGAGTCAGTGTGCATAAATACCTGACAGTAGCTAATGAAGATGAGGGAGCCAGACTCTTCTTGGTGATGCCCAATGACAAGCCAAGAGGCAATTAAATAGTGTGAAATGCAATCTGAACACAACAAAAGCTTTTTTTTTACTGTGAGGGTGATGAAACACTGGAACAGGTTTCCCAGAGAGGTTGTGGAGTCTGTCTGTGGAGACATTCAAAATGCAACTGGACAAGGTCCTGGGCAAGCTGTTCTGGATGTCTCTGCTTGAGCAGGAGGGGTGAAAACTGTGATCTCAAGAGGTTCTTTCCATTCTAAATGATTGTATGATCCCGTGATTTGCAAGAAAGCACGGCCAGTCTGTGGAAGCTTCGTAAGCAGAGAGTTTGTGCAAGTACCTTCTTCATGACAGACAGACTGTATCTTTCTTGGTTTCTCACAGCCTGTTATTCCTTGAAGAAACAAGATAATCATAGAATAACTCGATTATGGTGGTGTAAAAAATTCATGGCACCAGAGGGACTATATATGCCGTGCTCTGTCCTCCTGCAGAACTGTGGGCAACCCATCAATATGTGGCCGGTCCAGGAGGATTGACAAATTCCACAGGCTTTAAAATGCTTCCACATGGCTTGTGATAGGGACAAGTAGAAAAGAAAAGTTCAAAGAAACTCGAATTTGCTCCAGGAAGAGGCCTGAGCACCACCATGGTCATGACAGAGAGCAAGACCAAGATAGCAACAGAAGTAGTTTGTTGGGACAATCTACGTCGTGGGGAAGAGCAGAGTTCTCAGAGAGGCTGTCCCTTCTCTGGGTTTGGATTTGGGATAAAGTGACAGACTCTGGGCCACCCTGCAGAAAACTGCAAAAGGAATTACAGCAGATCCTGTGCCTAGAACACGGTGCCTTTCTCCTAGCATACAGAGCACCCAGAACTTGGGAAGTCCTCCATGCCATCACTGAGATGTAATAGCGATGTTGGTCTCTTGATACGAGGTGAAGCAACCCAGGCCATTTCATTGTATGTTTTGAATGTGTCTTTATGTGAATAACATCAAGGTGAGAAGTCTGCATTGCCAGAGCAGCAGCTTACTAGGGCGGGTTGAGTTTCTGAAAAAATGCCATGTGTTTTCAGTTCACACCATTATAATTGTGCCTGGCATTTCATTCTCACCGTCCCCCCTACTCCTAGCAATTTGCTAAGCGTTCAATTCCGCTGCTACTATGACCCAGAGAAAAAAACAAGATGTTTTTATTCCAGAAGAAGAAGAAGAAAACTCGTAATTAATCTGTCCCTCTCCTTCTTGACTGTCGCCCAGTTCTTTCCAGTTGCCTTTGACTCCACAGAGTGAAGGTCTTGAACATGCTCCCTTGTCATCCTAGCAAGGAAGGTTACTCTCCATCTCTGGTCTCTAACAGCAGCATCTGGCTTGAATTTGAAGGGAGTTGGGGGAGAGAGGGCAAGGAGGCTCCATGGGTGCAACTCTCAGGGGCAAGAAGCAGACAAGTCCCAAAGTCAGTCTCAAAATTGTGTCCAACTGGTATGAGAACTGTCAGCAGTGATGGCCATCAATGATGATGACATCAGGAGATGCCATGAGCATCATGACAGCCACTCAGGGACCCGATCCCATGTCCTTGCATGCAAGTCAAGGCAGTCTCATGACACTTGCTGTTCTGCTGGCAGAGGAAAGTTTTCTGCTCTGTTCATTCCTACAGCAGTTATACAGAAAAGCAAGCCTAGCCCCTTCTCTGTGGTGGCATAATGGGAAAAAATGGAGAGAACATGTAAGTTGTGGGCTTGGAATGGATTTCAACCATCCCAGAATGATGGTAAAAAGACCAGCAACTTGTAAGACATATCACTGGAGGCTAGCAAAGTACACCATCCTGTTAAAACCTTCCTGAGGTCTCTTCGCGTGATAACTGCTGGCCATCACTGTGCTGTGTGACTCCATAGCTGCAGTTGGGCTAGAAGGGCCTTTGGTCTGCGCTAGTGTGGTTGTTCTTGCATGAATTAATCCTGTCAGCTTTTCCCCCCCGTCTTGTCCCTTCCCAAACTGCCCTGAAAAAGGAAAGCACTGCAAAAAACCAAACAAAATAAAAAACAACAACCCCAACCCCCAAAAAACCCCTGCCCTATGAGGCCATATACAACCCTCAGGACATAAGGAAACAGCCTTTGTGTATTCAGGAGATACAGGCATCAAATGCAGCTTGAACGGTCATAAGTTACAGAGAGACCATGTTTTCACCCTGCAAACACAGCCCTGATTTCTCATTGCTGAGCCCCCTTTTTGGAGCAGTTGTAATTTTTGAACGAGATGATAAAGAAACGAAAAAGAATCCTGTCAAGGTTCTCTGTGTGTGTTGTAAATTGTCCATATATCAAAGATACTGCCTGCATTCAGCATTTAATGCTATCAGTAAAAATATAATGTGAGAGGAAAAAAAGAAGTTGCTCACAAGGAAGAATGAATAATCTGTGTGAAATATTGAGCCTGTAAAACCAGCGTTTCTCCTTTTGGCTGGAGTGCTGGTATTTCTTACTATTTAATTTACACAAATCAATGATGAGAAAGAATGTAATAACTGAAATCAGATTTTGTAGCTGCAGGGAACCTGGGGAATCTGAAGCAAGAGTTTGGGGATTACAGACATGCTCCAAAGAGAGCAGCACTGGAGAGACTCATTTTTCTAAACTTTTCTTGTTTTCCTCGCCCAGAGAAGTTAGTCCCTTTTTCTACATCCCAGGGGTGAGGTTATGCTGGGAAAAACCTCATAAAATTGACATTTTAACCTTTATGCTTGTTGGTTCATTGGTTTGATTTTCTCAAAATTTTGACTTTTTTTAAATGGTGCCTTCAATCAGTTCTGGCTAGTAAAAAAGGTCCAAAATTAAAGAAGATGGAAATACCCTGCATGATCCTCTGATGTCTATTGAAAAAATCTTATTGGAAAGTGATCAAAAAGGACCCATATATATTAATACGGCCCCAGAACAAAAGTTGAGAGACCTGAATGGGTGTTAAGCGGAGCAGGAAGCTGGACTGAAGGTCAGGCTCCTCTACCCTAATCATGCCCTAAAGCCTCCCACACTAAACCTTCCTGATCTACTGATGAACCTGTGTAGGATTCAGTCTTGGCTTTCCTCGGGGCTGCTCTCAACAGGAAGGAAGCCAAGACGGGACAGGGAAGGAGGGCAGTGAATCAAAGGGAGCGATGTGGACTCTGCTGATGGATCCTGCCTTTTTCCTGGCTTGCAGCTCCACGGGCAGTGCTAGAAAAGGAGAGTGGTTTGGTAAAGACCCCAAAATTTCTCAAATTCATCAGTGACTGTACAGGAGCACTTGTCCAAGGAGTGAGAGAAAGGCTGGGACTGGATTCTTTCGAGTGACATGGAAAAAGCCTCTGTGTTTTATTTTTTCTTCTGCCTTCCTTTGTTGTCTTTTCCTTTGCCCTGAAGAAGCTGTTGATTATAATTTCAGTGCAGTTTGAGATGCAAGCTTAATGGAGCAGGCTTTTCTATTTTTGTACTCTGTGCATTGTCATATGAAATAACATGGGTTATATTTTGTTGTTGTTGATGCATTGAATATACTTGATATTTAAATCCAGCAGTGTTTATAAAAGGCTGAGATTCTGTGCTGGGATTGGAGAGGTTTGAGGTTTGCTTGGTTTTATTATTTATTTTGTGGAGAAATTGAGATTCTGTCTTGTGGTTTTGTGGGCTTTGTTATAGCTTTGTCTGTGGGAAAGTTAAAGAATAAATTGAATTAGGGGCCAGTTCTATCCTCCTTCCTCATAGCAAGCACCATCTTGATCCTTATTTGATCTTACTGAAAATGATTGCTACCAGCTTAGTGCTTTATGTTAAAGGTCTAAAAGTCCAGCGTTAATTCTTTTTAGCCATGTTTCCTATTGATCCTTCTGGTATGATACTTCTAGGTTTCTCCTTACCCCATCATGATGTCTTCGTAATTCAGTTCCCAATGTGTGATTCTCTCCATTCTGTTTGACAGCTTTTGCTGGATGACCATGAACATCACTGAGGCCAAGGACTAGCTGTGATGCCCTCTGACTTCCCATTGCTGGAACTGAGCATATAAAAAACTGCCTCATTCAGGAAGTCCCGAAGTGGACTAAGAACAGATATAACGATGAGCTAAGAAAATATATGAAATGGGCTAAGAACAGATATAATGGACCCTGTTGTCCAGAAAACCCCAACTTAACCCAAATTAACAGGGTGGTTCAGCTTCATGTGGAGCTTGGCTTTAAGAACAGGGCAGGAGTGCCTGTGCTGGGTTGAACTCAGTTGCCAGAGTGTCCTTCCCTGTGCTGTTTCATCTGATTTCTTTGCAGGCATCTGGAACACATTCAACCCCAACGATGCTCTGCAGCCACAGGGAGATGATCCCTTCTTTTTCTGAGTATTTGTCCAGATTTTAGCTAGAAGACAGAGGTTAGGGTGTTTCAGGACCCACTGAGATCCCACAGAGGTTGATAAGAGGGTTAGTTTTCCCTAAGATTCCCCTTCTATTAGTGTGTATTCACTGAGGGTTGGATCCTTCATCTTTCATGTGGCCCGGTCTGAATCCTTAAAAGATCCAGTTGGTACGAAACTGAACTTCTCATTCAGAAATTGGGCACTGTGCAGTCAGACAGAGTGTAGTTAGGGCCAGGAATCTCAGGGAGTCCTGTAAGAGGAGAAGGAGGAAGAAGCAAAGGACCTGGTGCAAGACAGACTAGTCCTGAATCAGTTTAGAAGTTGGTAAATGAGGTGAATTGAACTAGGAAAACTGGGAAAAGTTTACATTGTTCATCGGGAGCTTGAACAGCAAAGTTAGAATCAGGGAAGTAAGAGCAGGCGTGCTATTACAGCAGGGTGCAACACATGAGGATGCAGAGATTTGATAGCAGAGGCAGGGAGAAACTGGAAAATAAGAGCTTCTCGCCTGATAATGCAAAGCAGAGAAAAGCCAAGAAGAGCTCAAGCATCTGAGAAGTTCTTGAAGACTGGAGCTGAAATAGCTTTAAGAAATCTCCCCGTTCAAGGCTCTGCACTGAAGAGGGTTGAGTGCGTCTAAACCAGCCTCAACAGCTTACCTATTCATCACTTAGCTGTGAGGGGGGCCTGTGGCCTCCCCCACAGGCCAGATGAAGTGCTTCTCTGTTGGATGGTTAGAAGGTTTTCTCTACCATCCCTTATTTTTTTCCTTTCATTCAAACTAATGTGCCTCCCTTCTTGTCCTTCTCTCAGTGGACATGACAACAGTTGATCTCAGTCCCCTTTAGAACAACCTTTTATGTGTTGGAAGGGGGTTGCCATGCCAACCTTTTATTCAGTTGCCAAGCAGAGGATGGAGTGATAGCTCCACTTCCAATTCAGCACCAGGCACAAGATCTCGAGGGGAGCCATCTTCCCCGCAAGGAAAAACAGCAGGAAATGCAAAGATCCCAATAGGTAACCATGTCTCTGACCAAACCCTATTACCCTGTCCCAGGTGAGTCTGCTTGAAGTTAACCCAATGCACCTGGTTTCTGTAGCTGAGCTCTTTACTGCTGCAATTCCTGGCATAGGTGTGGATGGGACTAAGTCGTTGTGGCTTTTTCCACATGGGAAGTTCAAGCACAGTAGAAAGGTTGGCTCTGATGAGGTAGAGAAACTCTGTCCTTGACATCAAGTATCAAACCTCTAGCAGTGCTTGGGGGAGGCTTATATATGATTGAGAGGAACCATGCTTGGACCAGAGGAATGAGG
>NW_010400619.1:47082-64149 GCF_000710305.1 Buceros rhinoceros silvestris | reverse complement strand
GAAAGAGTTGGTGGCAGCAGGGACTGGCACTTAGGTCCTTGCACCCAGGTATAGGGAAGTGCCTCTTTGCTGCTGGTGACAGAAGCAGTGAATTCACCTTATAAACAGAGCAAAGCAGAAGACGGAGCAAGCTCAGAGATGAGGAAAAGACTGTTTGTCTCGTACAGCTTCCCTGAAAGCAGTTCATCCAGGGGAGAAACGTGACATTTGCAGCTTTGTCTAGGATGGTCAGACCTGTGTTGCCACGTGTAAATCATGCAAGCTTAAAGCTGCTTGCAGTGGTGATGCACACAATTGCCCAGAGGGTTTCCTTGATGTCAGGAATGGGAACACGTGGGTGGTGGGTGTGCTAGTGTCAGCACTGTGCAGCACAGGTGGGGCAATCCTCAGTGCCACCCTCCACGACTGTGACCTGTCTCACCTTGTAGCAGTATTTTTTCTCAGCCTGCTATGTATCTGGCCAACCTCAGCTGCCTTCTGCTGTGGATCAGACTGCAATTTCACCATCGTCTCTGAGAACTGATCATCATCAAAGCCACAAACTGACCAAAAGGAAAGAGAGCCCAAGAACATGAAGCATTAATGCCTGTGCGTTCACAGGATTGATATTTAAGAAAGCTGCATCTGCATGGAGCTGTGGAGGGGAACAGGGACACAACGCCACTTTGAAACCATTCTGCCTTCTCTTTACAACCACCAGTACCGTCAAAAGGCAATCAGGGTTCGTGTCTGGGTACAGTTGAGCCAAGGATGTTACACGATTTTGGTTATTAGCTTTCAATGAGACTGTGTGTCAAGGGAAAGGGTTCTGCCGTTCCAAGAGGGGATGATTTACAGACCTAAGGAATAACGAACCTTGTAAGGAACAAAGCTTGGAAATAAAACTGCATGCTCCACCTGAATTGCGAGCTACCCATGTGTGTACTCAGAGCTCATATTTAGTGCTTCTGGTGGCACATTGACAGACGGCTTAGTGAAAACAAATGTTAATGATAATTAAGCTGGAAAACTTCCCAGATTTTTAAATGAGAGTGTTTGCTTGGATAATAATTCAGATAGCCTGTGCCCTGCTTAGCACTTTCATTGGGAAATGGGATTGCTCAGGGTATCGAAGAACCAGAGGCGCCCAGCTAGATTTCAGATCTTCTTCCCAGGTCAGAGGGGTGCTGCTCCTTATAGCATCTTTCCCAGCACTTTGAGCACCCCAAGTTTCTCTGATACAAGCGATCAGCCACCCCTCACCTTCCTCGTGAGAATATACAGTGCTAACAGAGCTCACAGCAAGGAAGCGCTTCCTGACATACCTCCTAAATCCTCCCTTACTTAATTCCACTCCGATGCTTCCAGATGATGGTATTTAACCACTCTTACTGCAGAGGATAGCAAATAGCACGAGCTTGGAGGTATGAGTAAGGACAAGTTGGGCAGGGCTTCCTGTGCATGCAGTCAAATCTCCCTGCTTAATCTAAACAATTTTACTTCTGTTGGCTTCAACTGCTCTTCACTGACTTGCACGAGCTAATGATCTGGCCCATTGATTTTAAATTCCCTTCTACATCCTTTTAATTTAAATCACGGTCACCAGCGCCAGCCCAAGCCTTGTGAATACCCGCAAAGGGCTGTCGGCTAAATAGATGCTCCAGCTATTATCATGAGGATGGGAATGCTTCTGTATTTATTTATTTATTTATTGCTTGAAAGGACTGGGGGGAAAAAAATAATAATTAGGAAATGAAAGGATGCACACAAATAGCCTACAAACCCCTGGTAGCACTTCTATCTTTGTAGAAGGCCACGTGATGGCTCAACACATTCCTATTTTCTGCTTCAGTGAGATGACTTCCTTATTGTGGATGCAACGCGCGCCGAGTCCCAGCTGGCAGCTCAGCTAACCATTGGCATTGTAATTAAGCCTCCTTGGTGTTCAGTTGGGGTGATGCTCCCCAGAGGCCTCCTTAACATTTACCAAAGGGACCGAAGAACAGCACTCAGAGATGCTGCCGGAGACTGGTACCAGGTGGACCGTGAAACGGTGAGGGAAGGGCTTGCCTGGGCTTCTGTGTCGTATAAGGCAGGATGCTCTGCAGACCTCTCCCTGGAATGCAGGGAGGCACACAACATATTTTCTTTTAATTGCTACTTGCGTAAAGTTATCCTCCAAACTCTGTCATCTAGGCAGGAAGAGTTTTCCGCTTCTGCGTTTCTCCTTTACGACCTTCATATATCCACTCTGGTTTGCATCGTGGCAGGCCTTGGAAGCTACAGCTCAGCTGTGGTGGATGTTGTGCTCACACTGACTAAGAATATATGTCCTGGGAAATGTGCTATTTCAGTTCACTTCCAGCAAAGCCATTTAATCTAGGAAAAATACTCACAGGCTCCACCCTAAATCATAGGATTGATGAAGGCTGTGCTGGATGAGGTGCGCCAGCTCCTGTTACGCTCCATGTGATGTTGTTTTTTACAGTGGTCCCTTTCTGAACAACGAAAAAGTAAAGGAAGGGGAAAAATGTTATCGAAATAAAGCCCAGAGCATGAGAGTGATTTGAGATGCGGTAGGTCATGTCACAGTGAGCTGACACTGAGTCCACAAGCGGCAGCTGAGATGCCCACTGCTTTGCCTGAGATATTTGATGTGACACCAAGGGGTCAGAGGGAGTAATTAGGACAGGAGGTGCCTGGGGAACATCTGTACCTGATCCTGATAGTCTAAAACCTCCTGTGCAATGGGAAAACCCTCAAGCATTGTGCTGGTGATGTAGCAACTTCAAGGCCAGAAGATATCACTGACCATTTCATTTCCCCTCTTATTTGGTATTGAATTTAGCTGGTTAGCAGCATATTGAGAGCTTTATGTCGAATATGACTGCCTCTTTGAGGAAGAAATTCAGTCTTGATTTGGAAGCCTTCAGCAGCAGAGAGATGCAGTGCTTTCCACTGCGCTTTGTTCAAACGGTCCATCACTCGGTTAAAAATTATTTCTGTTTGAATATGTCAGGATTTCTCTTCCAGTCATAAATACACCTTTCTTCACAAGATTAAAGACTGCTTTGCTAACCACAATTTTCTCCCTATGAAAGTTCTTACACACCTTAATCAAATCAGGCACCTCTCCATCTTCTTTTTTTTTTTTGATAAACTAAGCAGATTGGATTGCAGAAAGTCTTAGCGCAAGGCATTTTCTCCAGCTCTCAAGTCGTTTTTTACTTTTTTTTTTCAAGTCTCTTCAGACCTTTCCCCAAACTTCTTTTAAAAATTGACAGCAGACAAACAGCTGCTTTACACATCTCAGTCTCGCTGGTGTCTCACATAGAAGCGGAAAACATTTCTCCTTTCCTAATTACCACTCCCTTCTTGTTTTCTCCAGGGTCTCTGTTGATCTCTTTGCTACAGCACCATGGTGGGAGTTTCTGGTGAGCTACTTCCTCTCTGAGACCCCTTAACCCTAATCCCTAACCAAGTCTGCATTCCTTAAATCTCTATGGGTAACTTTCCAGTTGTCTGTGTAAAATCCTTCCTATCCCTGTCATGACCGATAACAGATTTACTTTGAGTAAAAGCTCGTGTTAGGGAGTGCAGGTCTTACTACATCCTGTGCAGATTTCTCCTCAGCCAACAGTTTAAGTGCATTATAATGACCTAAAGGCTTTCAAACAAAGGCATTCCTTGTAGTTTCTTAATATCTTCCATGATAATTATTGCTAATCATATTCATGCAATACAAATAATTCTTTCGTATTATTTAAAAAAAAAAGGGACAGGAAGGTGAGAACATCTTGAGGGATGGAGAACATTATTACTTTCTTCTTCTCAATTAACAATGAGCTAAATATCATTGCTGAGATCCCTTGTGTTTTTAACATGCCCTACAGTTCTTTAAGCCTGGGACTTTCCCTAAAGTCTTTAGTTTTCCAAACAAGCTATCTGAATTTCATAGCTTCTAATTTCTCTTAATTACCAGCTTCCTCATTCTATTTTTCCTCTGTTGTCTTTTCATTTCTAATTGTTGCCTTTGTTCCACACTGGACCAAAATGGGATTTTAGGCCGCGCTGTCCTTTTTCTTGACCTGCAAATAGTGGTTTTACGCGGTGGTGTGACTTGTATCAATGCTCCATTGTACTGGAAATTGTGTAAAGACAGAATGACAAATCAGTCCTTGCGTTAGTGCTTATTGTAAAACAAGAGAGAACAGTGGATAGAGGCAGATGGGCTGCACAAGAAAACACTCAGGCAAATATTCCCAATTGCACGTAGATGCAAATTTGCTCTTGCAGCCAAATTTGACCATGTTTATGTCTCCATGATCATTTACTCATGAAGGGACAGCAAGCTCCAATACCTATGATGCCACGGTTTCACTTCACTTGTGAAGAGCTCACAGCTGAAGGGCTAGTTTAGTTCCCAAAGATTGTATTTTTGGGGCCCAAATAGGAATTAACATGTTCCAAGAGGTTTCCCTGTCCTCTGCTGTAATAAAAAGACCTTCCAAGGATGGAACAAATCCAAGAGAAAAATGACTTGGGGCAATTTTCCTGTCGTATTCCTATTGTCAAACAAGCCAGGTTAATCCAGGCATCACAGGGAGAGAAGAGGGAAAAAAAAACCCGACCCAGAAAGGGTAAAAAAAACCTGGAATACTTTGATGTTTCCAGCTGGTGGCACTATGGCCAATGTAAGAGGTCCCGAATTGATCCATTATATTGAAAGTTGCATCTGATTAAAAGCTTATGGCTGAAAGTGCATCATGGTATTTGAATAACAAAAAGGAAGGAGGGGGTACTGCCTGGGACCAGGGGTCTGTCTAGCCAATTATTTTCATTTCAAGAAAAGGTGAGAGGCAAGATACACTTTTTTTTTTGCTACAGAGGAACCAAAACCATATGAGAAATAGACCCAGAAGAGTAATTTGTACTGGTTTTGCTATGCAGCTGCTATTTTAGAGCCTCTCTTCACGCCTTTAAGAAGGCCTGGGCACAAACCAGTTTGGGGGGCTCCAGCAGCTTCTCATACATTTCTGGGTCCAAGCTGAGGTCCAAGTATGTGGAACACCCTGAAAAATTATATCCGTTGATATAACGTCCCCCTTCTGTGCACTGCTCAGCTCCTTGAGCTCAGCAGAACATGCACTTAGAACAGGCATGTCAGGGAGGAAGTTTAAGTCAGTCGCCTTTTTTTTTTTCACCTTTTTCCCTTAAATGGGAATTTTTAACTTTGTGACTTGCAAAAAAAAGACATTTGTGTTTTCTACTTGCTTTGCTTCTTTGGAAAACTCTGCTGAGGAAGAGTTTCCCTTGCAGAGCTCGGCAGCTTCCTTCAGGCCTTAGCTTGTGTTTGGTCAGCATTGCCAGAATTTAATTTTCATTTTAGGGGTTCAAATGAACCTCAGACCTCACAATTAATCCACTCAAAACCCTTGAGGTTTTCATGTGGCTTTGTGAGAAAGCTACAGAAAACCGAGAAATCCTCCTGATTTCAGCACAGGACCATCCCAGGGTTGCTTCTGCACCAAGACGTATGCAATTGAGCTTCGCTTCGCAGAGATTTCCACCCCCCTCAGCCACTGCAGGCAGTTCCAGGGCTTTCTACAAGACAAAAAAATAGACTGATTGGTCAATGAATTGATCTGTGTGTGATTGACAGCCTGCATTACCCTGGGTGTATGGGAGAGACAACACCTCGAGTCACCAGCCTAAAAGCAATTATAGTGAAATTAGGGTTCATTTGTGAACATTTTCCTTTTACCGCTTCTGTGACAGGACACATACCGTAAAGAGGCATCGTGCAAATAAACATGAACATTGTATATCCAGAGAGACTGTCAAACAGCCAGATTAAGAGCAAGGAAAATGGACACACAGTGTTCAGTCACAAAACCGCTGGAAAAGAAGCTCAACAATGAAGTGGAATTAAATGAAATTCTAGCCACTCAGAATACATTATCCCTGCAGCATGTCCATGAAATCACTCTCTGAATTGCGGAGTAATTTGCTCTTAGCCTATGAAGCCTTTCTGGGTTTTTTCCCCCCTTTTATTCCCCCCTCCCTTAATTTTTTTTTTTTTTTATAACAATCATTTGGGAACTCGTTTCTCACTCATTTTGCTCCCGAAGGAAATATTCGACAAGGGAACAATAGTGATGTGTCATCATGACGTTACGGGTCACTCATTCAGCGGCAGTAATGTGCCCACTTCCCAATTGCTTTGCCTGTGTGCACTAAGCTGCTTCTGGAAGGGTTTTCATGTCCTTTAACTCTTTGCTGGATTACTGGCTCATTGTTCCAGGAGCCGTGAATTTGCCATTTTAGAGGAGCAAACTGCGTAGACTGTCCTGGCAAGGATCCGCATAAAAGACTTACCAACAGCAGCAGCTCTGATAGTGACAGAGGGAGAATAAAGCTGTAGAGAGTCTCTTGCTGGTGCAAAAGCTAAAACTAGCCTGACCCAAAGCAGCAATGGACAAATTCATTGCCCCAGAGGGCTGTAGATCCCAGGTATGAGGCGCTTCATTACCAGCTGGACAAAGAATACGGTTGCTTGTGTTTGCTGAGAGCTTTAGTGGAGGGGCTGGAGTGGCTTGCGCCATAAGATGTGAATGCTGGCGGTGTGACAGTGATGTCATGCCCCTGTTCTGCAGTTGGGGAATTGACTGTAGGTTTCAGGTGCATGTGCACAACCAACACAGGAGCAGCATGTGTCTTTTTTGGGTCTGGTTTCCTGAAGACATTTGCCTTAGGCAGATGTGCTGTCTTCATTCCTCTGTGTGTCTGTCTGCACATCTACCCTTTTTCTTTGACAGTAACTGTGAATCACTTGGATAATGTCAACCAGAGTGTCTTCACTCTATTAAATCGTGAATACATTAAACTTCTTTGGACTTAATGAAAACAGGCATCTGGGCAACAAAAAGGTGTTTTACCACCGAAACTCAGGATCATCTAAAAAACCCTGTTAGACACCAGAGAATCCACTCAAGTTCCATGAGTTCCTCCATTCCCAGAACTACTTATTAACATAATTAAAAGCCCTGAGACACAGACTCATCCCTGGCTCACATTTCCTGTTGCCATTTCTACTACAGGAGAAGAGGTTTGAAGAGCTATTAGATTTGAATAGCAGAAACGCTGTTGCATTTGCTCCACTGCGACGTGGAGGATGACACAGAGGAGCCTCGAGCTCTGTGAGTTTTGTTTTGGGGCTTTTTTATTTAAAAAAAATTAAAAGAGAGACAATCTGTTCATTTTGCAGATGCTCAACAGCTCTTCAGAAGTAGTACAGGTGTGCACAGAAATAAATCTGCTTTGTTTACTATGTAATAAAGTCAGAGAGCAAAAAAGAAAAAGGCACTGGGAAGTTTTTCTTTCTTTCTTTTGAAAATAGCTTTTCACTGGTATCAAAGAAAATTCAAGACATTCAGCAATAATGGCAACAAAACCAGAGTTTTGTCAAAAACAAGATAAACAAAACAATAAAGCCTCTTACTTGGGGGAAAAAAGAGTTCAAAGCTATTTTAAAAGTGTATTTGTATTCTGAAGTTCCTTTTGCTAATTGAGTCTTCAGACCTGTGAAGACTCACAAATGCATTTAACTCTCAACATCATGAATACCGGCATGGATTTCAGTCTGCCTGCTCACGCTGAGATGTCAGGATCTGGATCTGGACACAGAAAATTAAGTTAAAAAAAGAAAACAACAGACCTGTCTGGATGTTATTTATCTTCCATACCACAAGGTTTTCTTCTCCCTTGGTGTCCTTGTATCTCATTCCAGTGATATTTATGCTGCTGCATCTCTCCACACACCTAGGTTGTCAATCCCAACTAAATTTGCTGGTGTCTGCTTATAAAAGCCCTACACAGACATCAAAAGTGGATCCAGTCAGAGTCAACAAAAATGTGTGTATCAGCAAAGCATCACAAAATAATCCAGAACCTTGGTTTTTCTCTTATTCTTCATAACTGCCTGAACTGGGTTCAGGTGGCCGCTTAAGTCAACGATCTGATACCAGCACGGGTCTGGTGTTACTCAATAGTGAAATAAGAAACTGGGGACAGGACACACCCTGGGAAAGAGACAACTGGGAAGGGATAATTAAGTCTGGAAGTCAAAGTTCCACAGAAGCTATGGAGAGGTTTAGTTCCTGCTTGCCTTTTCCAGTATGACAACTAAGGACCAGTGAAGGAATCTGGTGACAAATGGGTTCAGAAAAGGGAAAGATTGCAAAAGGAGTTTTTTTCTTTGCTCAACAGGAAAAGGAGCAGAGGAATTCCTTGCCACAAAATATTGTGGATAATAAATATTCACACTTGTTTGAGGGGACAGTGGAGAGGAATGAGCCATCTGCTGAAGGCTCATAGAAACTAAACCAGGTCCTGAAAGTCCTTTAGCCTTGAATGACCATAAGCTGGAAGATACAGGTGCTTATACTTAGACTTTTCACTTGGCATCTGCTTTTAGCCAAGTTTTAGCTGCACTTATGGATGGTATAAGGGCATATGGTTTGACCCAGCAGGGTCTTTTTTATGTTATCTTTCATCTGATCTCACATCAGCACTCAGGATGTTTGGAGTGGGAAATGAACTAGTCAAAAAGGCTCTTTCTCTAGTCTGTGTAAGGTGCATGTCTGTGTAGTGTGCAAGCACCGTGAGGGAGGAATTAATTGCAGCCTAAAATAGATGCCAGTCCCTCTTGGCTCAAAACGTGATGCTGATCCAGTAAGTGTAACATCCTTCAACTAATACATGGGCAGGAAAGCCTTTGTACCTGCAGATGGGTTAAAGTGTGCATTAGAAATTATCCACTGGGATGTGGCTCCGCAATTAATAAAACAGAGCAAAGGAACAACCTTTGATCCAAAATCCAAAAGATGCAGTGGCTGATCTCCACCGTGCCTCTAGAGCAGGGTGTGCTTCTACACCAGATGCACCAGAGCATCTACAGGACTGGCAGTGCCCACACGCTTTCCCTGGGTCTTCTCTGTGACCATGCTCCTCCAAGACTCCTGAGGAGCTCATGGGTTATATCCCAGATCACGTGCAGGCCACCCCCCAACCCATGCAAAGTAGGTTTTTAACACTAAATATTAAAAAGTCAAGGTCCTCAATGCAGCACGAGGGAGGGGATAGCATTGGAGGATGTCTTAGGCAGAGGGAGCTGGTGCTTTATTATCCATTTGTTTTACAACTGCATGACCATATTGTTAATAACACTGTAGAGTAAAAAGCTCAACTAAGTGCAGGATCTGCTTGAGCTCAGCACTGACGGGCACAGAGAAGAAATCAGTGTCTTCTTTTAAGAGCTGTCATACATTCCATGGGGGCTAGCAAAGCACTGGCTTCCCATCTCTAGACGGAAGTGGTTGCATCAAGATACAAGGCAAGGAAGGACCAGTCCAACGGAAACATCATTTGCATGAACGTTTATTTGCAGTTGTCTCTCTGCACATTTTCCATTTAGTGGCTTGACTTGACAATCTAGTTTAAAAGCATCGCCCACCCTTTTAGCCTAGGATGTGGTCCAAAACGGTGTGCAATGTCTCATTGCTAGTTGGTTGTCTTTCACAAGAGCGGTATGAAAAGAAGGGACTTGTGTAACGCGGGAAGTAAGAGATGGATTACAGCCTGCTGCTTTCTGATCCTGGGTGAGATGAACTCTTCAATACCACCAGAAACAGCCCACGGTCTTTCCTCTTCTCCATTGATCTCATGGTCTTGCACTGTGGTTGGGACCGCAGACAAGTTCAAACCCCATCAGAAACTCTGCATCATTTAGTGTCAAGGTCTTCAAGACTTTCCAGTGAAAGTTGAGCTTTCTTAATTTCAGAGAAAAATCAATGATAATTTGGGGTTTATCCCATTTCCATGGACTTCTGACTAGAAAAAAAGATTGCTTCATCAAATTCACTTGTGCTTCAGGGTTCAGTTGGCAGCAAAACCCTAGAACTGGCAGAAGCATTGATGAAAGGTCTCTTCAAGCAAAACACGTTTTCTGGGAAAATATTTCTGATCATTTCTCTACCAGAAGCAAATAAATAAACCATCCAACCAGAAATCCCCTTTTCTTCAAGCCTACACAATTTCTTCTATTTGGTGTCATGATTACCCATATAAAAAACGGAAACAGCAGTGTGAGAGGCTGGGAAGTAGAGAACGGTCTTGGAAAAATTAGAAGAAATAAGAAATTTTTATCTTTGAGCATAGTTGTTAAGATGAGTGTGAGAAAACCCATTAGGGGGTTGCATGTGTGTGGATTCACACCTTCTCTCTGATCCAATAAAATTACGGGTTGACTGTCTAATGCTGCCGTCATCCAACCTGTTCTTGCAAACAAGTGATGTGGGGATTTCTGACCCTACAAACATGTGTCCTGCCTTATTCCTGACCACCTAACCACCAATGGAGAGCCTCACCTCCCCAGGTGTGCTTGCAGAAACAAGCCTCTGGTTGTGCTGCAGTCAGCTCAACTCCTCCTGCCCTCGCTCTGCAAACTCCCTTTCCTCTTGTGGTGAAGATTTAAGAAAGAAATAATAGTGGTAGGTCATTATGACGTTTTAGTGTGTGTTTTATAGGGCATCATGACTCACCAATTCAGGGAAGAACTTTGCAGCTCGCTACAAAATTGCCAGTTTCAATCAACCCTGCTGGTGGTTTCTCTCGGAATTTTATGAAGTGTAACTTATATACGTGTGTGTGAGTGCATATATATATATATGTTTATATAGGGAGCACTGTGTTTATTTTTGTTTCTGGAAGAACCAGTTTAAAGCAAAAATGAAAATACTGTACTGAAAAACTGAAGCCTCAAAGCACGGAAAGCAGTGCAAGACTCCATCAGGTCAGAAGAAGAAAACAGCTGTCATGAATAACCTTGGCAGGGATGTCTCTAAGCTCAGTTGCTCAGAGAGTTAGCAGGGCTGTTGTCTTTGTTTTGCTTCTTTGTGAGCTGCATGCAGTCGCCACCTCCTATGGCTCTAAAACTCTTGGGCCAGTGATTCCTAAACTTTGCAAGCCTTCATGTTATGGATGAGTGGGTCATAAATCAACCTTTGGCTGCTGGTGCACAGGAGCAAATTCTCTCTGTGTTGTTTCCAGTTTGGCTGCTGCACAGGAAGGTCTGAGGTCTCCGAGGACCCAGAGAACTTGGCTACTGCTGGTGTGGGAAGTTTAAATACCCCAGGGCAGATGCACAAACACAGTCCATGTGTCTCAGAAGGAAAAAACAACTCTACACTTCCATCTTTTCCTGACGGGAAAGTAGAGACCCTGGAGATACTGCTACTAAACATACCTCCAGGCTGGACTTGGAGCAAATCCTGAGCAGTGATTAAAGATGCTTGGAGGGAACTGAGGCTTTGGGGAAGGAGAGAGAAATGGGCAAGGAAAATTATTTACTTCGATGGTGATTTTTGTAAAGGTTTCATTTTTGGTGGGGACAGGGACCTTTGAATTGGCTTGTGGGAAGTGTAAAAGAAGCATCTGCTCCCCTCTGGAGAGTTGTGTTGGCATTGCGGAAGGAATCCAGCACATCCACTTCTCATTTTAGGGATAGCAAGGAGAACATGAAGGGTGGGAACAGAGAGAGTGATTTGCTGTTGGCTGCTTTGGGAGGGCAGAAGGCTTCTTGTCTCATCCAAGGGGTTAGTTTAATCTACTTCATCAAGGAAAAGAATATGCTAGCATAGCTGAAGGGAGAAACTGAGGCAGAAGCTGCTTCCTCAGGAGAGGTGTTGAGCTCTGAGACTTGTATCTTACACTTTTTTTTTGTGAGGGAATAAGTTCATACAAAACATCAAAGCCCCAAAGGAGGCAAGATTGGAGGTTGTCTATGGGAAGTGCCTGGGCTGTGGTGAGCACAGCAGAGCATCCATGGATTTGTTATCTAATACTAATTTCTTGGCAAAGGGGTGGAGGTTCTTTGTGAGGATGAGCAATGAGCTATGCTGTAAGGCAAAGCACAAGAAAGCACTCAAGGAAGAAGCACAGCCTGTTGTGAGCAGGCTCTGGGATATAACATAAATAGAAAGGGACACCTCAGTCAGACTGCTTGGGGAATGACATCATGTTCAAGTGTGTATATCAATGTGGACTTAATCAGTATGTTCTCCTTCCTTCTCACTTTTTTACAGAATCTCCTGAGGTAGGAGATAGTACCTTTGCCTGAGATCTTCTCGGGTGTTCTCCGAATGGATCCTTTTCTACTATAGTTCATTCATAACTAAACCCTCATAACTTAACCAAAGGCACTGGATGCAACGGATTTGGGGTATTGTCCTATTTCCAGATGAAATCACTAGCAAAACACTCACTGACTCTTAAGGAGAGCAGGATCAAAACACCAGGAAGAAGACAACCAGGATTCCCATTTTGCCAGCAGTCTGATTTCCAGGCTGGTGACAGAGTGTATCACTGTCATAAACGCTGCTCCAGCAGGGTGGTTTCCAGAGATTACATGGAGCTTTCTGATACCCATCTCTGATCCCTCTGTGGACACCTTATTGCAAGGAGAGACACCAATGAGGTCCTCAAGTTCTGATTCCCAAAAAAAGAAACCACCAAGGCCATGCTGCAGAAACTGCAGAGGCTGGTGATCAGCAGCACAAGGTCTAGTTGGAGGCCAGTGATTAGCAGCGTACCCCAGGGGGCAATACTGGGTCCAGTCCTGTTTAACATCTTGAGCTGGATAAGGAGGCGGAGTGCACCCTCAGCAAGCTTGCTAATGACACCAAACAGAGGAGTGGCTGAGATACCAGAGGGTCAAGCTGCCATTCAGGAGAGATTAGCTGCCATTCAGGAGGGCCTTGACAGGCTGGAGAAATGGGCCAACAGGAACTTCATGAAGTTCGACAAGAAGAAGTGCAAAGTTCTGCACCTGCAGAGGAACAACCCAGGCACCAGTATGTGCTGGGGGCCACCCAGCTGGAAAGCAGCTTGGCAGAGAAGGACCTCAGGCTGGCTTTGTTGAAAAGAAGGCTAATGGTATCCTGGGCTGTGTTGGGCAAAGCATCACTAGCACGTTGAGGGAGGCGGTCCTTCCCCTCTACTCAACACTGGTGATGCCATGCCTGGAGCACTGTGTCCATTTCTGAGCTCCCTAGTGCAAGAGAAACATGGGCAGACTGGAGAGAATCCAGAAAAGGGCTACAAAGATGATCAAGGACAGAAATATATTTCCTATGCGGAAATGCTGGGAGAGCCGGGACTGTTTAGCCTGGAGAAAGCTCAGGACATCTTATTAATGTCTATAAATACCCAAAGAGAGGGTGCAAAGGGGATGGAACCAGGCTTGATTCAGTGGTGCCCAATGACAGGAGCAGAGTGCATTTAAGCCAGATGGATTTCTTCATAAGATTTCTAGAAGATTAAGGTCTTTGAGTCAGAAAAATGGTCTGAAATTTCTTGGTGGGTTCAAAAGATATGAAGGAGGACTGAGACAGACAAGCAGACTTTTCAGTTACATAAATGGCTCATTTCCTTCGGAAGCCAGCCTAGAAAAATAATCACATCCTTCACAGAAAATTTATGTAGACAGATCCATCAGATACGAGTTTGAACTATGCACACATCGAGGATTCTCACTGGAGTGGAATCCTCCCACACGTATTGCCTCACCCTGGGAATTTTGTCAGGAAGCTTTTATCCCATACAAGATGTCTGTTGTCCCAGAGCCAAGATAAGACCTCACACCTCAGAGGGTTTCAGTCCACAGCTCTTGTTCTTCCTAGGGGTTTTAAACGTACCTGCCAAAAACAACAAGCCCTATCAGTGACTTTCTAGGTTATAGCTGTATATCTGATAGCACGAGGCTTAGGACTCTCAGCAACCTCTAGAGCAGTGTCTTTGACACTGGACTCTTATTTCCTCTGACTTGACAGGATCCACACTAGACCTCAAATACAGCTGGCCCATGTTCTCCAGGAAATAAGGGGCCCTGCACACAGGCAAACTCCTAACTCCCCCCAGAAACCTTGTACAAACCATTCTGCCTGATTCTTGGCTGTTTGGAAAGTGGTGGGACAGAGAAAGCTCACAGGACATGCTACAACACAGGGATTCGCTCTTTTAGCACAGAATAACTGTGCTGTCAATCAGAAACAGCGTCTTGTCTTACCTCCTGTGCTCTACTGTTGCCTAACAAGGAGAAATCCTGTTCCTTGCTGGTATGTGGGTAGAGAGGAATGCACAACACTGCAGCTTTTGGTGTCTGTTATGTTGTGCATGAAGAAAGACAAGATACTAACTAAAAACAGGGCTTATGGGTGCTGCTTTCTGCATTTTGAGGTCAGAAGGACCATTTAAATTGTCTGGGACTTGCTGAGGGGCCCAATATAGAAATATATTGGCATTAGAGATGATCTGGAACAGGCTTCCCAGAGAGGCTGGGAACTCTTCTTCTCTGGAGAGATTCCAAAGCCACCCGGACATGATCCTGTGCAACCTGCTCTTGCTGAACCTGCTCTAGCAGGCGGTTGGACTAGGTGATCACCAGAGGTCTCTTCCAACTCCCATCAGTTTGGGATTCTGTGATCTATCTCCACCAGGCTTTAGCTGAACCCATGGATTTGGTGGATTTCTTGTAGATCTTAGCATCCATCTGTCAGATTCCAGTGGTTGACATCGTTGTCTTAGGATATCACAAACATTTTATGTCTAGAATATCACTAGACAGCAAGTTCAGACATCTGAATTGAGCTCCAGTCTTTGTGTGTCACACTTTAAACCCTGTACAAGGCATTCAAACACGAGATGGACATTATGGCTCAGTGAAATCTAGTCATTACAGTCAGTGGACAAGGTAGATCCTCCAGCTGACATCTGTGTTAAATCAGAATGATCATGGTCTTCACTCTCCTGTTTGCACTGACTACCTATTGACCACAGTGACATTAGACAGCTAAGTTGGAGGTAACCCCCCATGCTGTAGTCGCTTAATTAGAAGAAATGTTAGGCATGGTGAGGCTGTCAGTTAAAAGCATTATGACCATTTCAGGGCTCTGTAATGATGGGTCATAGGGTAGACACAACCAGGAAAAACAGCATGAAGACCAGATTGACCAAAGAGAAGACTAAGAGAACAGCAGCTCCACACATTCACAGAATTACGGAAGTGCTCGAGGCAGGATCTGAAGGCCTCTAGTCCAACCTTCCACTTGAAGCAGGACTGTCCCCAATTCTTGATCAAATCAGCCATACTTCCCTTGCCATGCAATGTGAAAATTTTTTCCCAGTATCTACAGTGCTGTTGCCTCCAGCCCTAAATATTTTCCCAAGTCACAAGCACCAGAAGGGGGTGCACCCAATGACAGTGGGAAAGACCTCAAATTCTTTAAATCCTCTCAGTGTAGTGAACTTTGGGATCTGGTGTATCAGATCATATGTGTGTCAGGGATAACCCTTGGTCTCAGGGGTAACGTCCTCCAGCTCAGAGCCAAAGTGCGCTCCAGAGAGACTTTGGGTGCCAGACTGCCCACTTCATCTGCATATTGCTTTGCAGCAAGGATAACAACAATTAGCAATGGACATTGGAGTTCCGTGGAAGCCGCCTGTACTAAGTAATGGCCTAAGGCAGCTGCAGTCACATATCATCATCATCATCACGGCTTGGCTTCGCGGATGAAGATTTGAGAAGGGCTTTTCCCACGCTTACTGCAAGCACGCTGATGGCTGAAAAGGCCAATGCGGGATGGGCAAGTCCGATTGCAAAAAGCACAGCGGAAGGCCTCCTTGAGTGGTATAGTCGAGGCACGGTTCTTTCTTCAGTCTTTTCTCCTCAAGACTGATTCTACGTGTGCTCTCAAAGGAGACAGCAGCGTTATGTATGGTGTGTCTCCAAATCTCCTGATTGGAGGCCAGGGTGGACCACTGATGTTACCTCAGCCTTGGCAGTCACATATATGTATGTCTTAAAGTCCTTTTCAGAGGATGCTCGACACAGCATGAAAGACACACATCAAAAGGTTGTTGGGCAACACACCAAGTACTCACGGAGGCCGCTCCAGCTCCCATCAGGTGTAAGTGTTGCACAGGTTTCAAAGAGCATCAAAAAACCACATTCCCTAAAAACATGGAATGCAGTGGAGTACGGCCGGTTGAACAGGAGTCCTGAAAAAGCAATGTCTGCCTTGTAGAGCAGCACTGCTCCACTGAGATGCTTCTTCTTGTGAGCTGATGAAGCCCCATTGCTGACAAATCTGTGACCAAGGTTGGAACAATAAGCAGGACCCCCAAAGCAAACAGGGTAGATTATTATACACTCCTCCGTGCTACTTGTGTACTGCATCATACAGCAAGTATCTTCCCCATGAGGATCTCATTAAGGAAACAAATAATTTAAAAGCACCCCTTGGAGGTGTAGGTACTGGTGGTTCTGTAGATCCAGAGGTCTGCAGGGCGAGGAGGAACGTTTAGATCATGTAATCTCAGGAGGTGAGGCTTTCAGGGAAGCCCTCAGCCCTACTTGGTCTGTGCAGAGCCATCTCAAGCATCTTCCCATCCTCCAGCTCATGCTGCAGGGATGCTGTGGGCTTGGGGACAGATGTCCCGCTGCAAGGAGGGAGGGAAGAGCAGGCTGGCCTTGCAGAAGCCATTTTTTAATAGGTGAGATTCAGCTACTGGAACACTGAGACTTGTTTCCTGTCTGTCTCATATAGCTCACACTGCATTTCCCTTGTATTTTGTATTTTAAAGTAACAGAAGAAGCAGGGTTTTCATTACTTTCCTCCCACAGAGGCCAACTACTCAGCACAGGTAGAAATGGCATCTTAATTTCCCTTTTACTGAGCAGGTTGATACCTGCTGTATCAAAAGGATGGCATTTCTCTAAGCGCAGGCTGCAAAAATCAAATAAAATGATAAGCACAATGAGCGGACAATCATAATTCTTTCTCTGATGATATTTGGAAATGAGAAATTAGAATGTCCTTTTTCAGGGGAATAGGGCATTGGGGCTTATTTAAAAATGGAAAGGAAAAAACGTCCCCCTTTCCAGGAAAAGCACTTAACAATATGCAAGCAAAGTGGATAAAAGCAGCTCAGTAACAACCCCAATTGCACAGAGATTGTCTCCTGCATTCC
>NW_010400619.1:28307-46933 GCF_000710305.1 Buceros rhinoceros silvestris | reverse complement strand
CCTTTTTGACATTTAACTTTAATTTATAGCAATTTAGCTTGCTCTTAGAGGCTGCAGTGTGCGTTGGGGAGAGCAAAGCGATCTGTTAAATGTTTGTCTGAAATTCAAATCAGGCACAAAGTACCTTTGTCTTTTCTGTAAAAAGGAACAAAGAGAGTGCCCCCCACCCCCCTCCTGAATATACTTATTTTGGCACAGAGAGATGAATTATTCCCCTATTATAATTTCATAAATAGATAAGAGGAGAACTACAAATTAATTTGGCCCACTGGTCAAGAGGTAGAAAATTAGAAGCCTATAGTTAGATTCTGAAATACGCAGTCAGGGGGGCAGTTAAGGTCCCAAATCAAGGAAAAAGCCATTGCATGTGGTGCAGCTCCTGTCCTGACCCCATGGCACTTGCTGGTCTCTGTGTGTTCAGAGCTAGTGCCTCACCACAATTCACATTGCAAACTGTGCCGAAAGGGGAGTGATTCTGAGCTCAACCCAATTCCTGAGATTTTTGGGACCTCCTAAGAGTTGTCCTGAACAGGCCAGCCATGCTCATGATCATTGACTGTGCTGGTTCGCTGCTGCCCCAAAGGTGACATTGGTCTTTGTGTGTCTTCTCCAGCTCCATGTGCCTGGAAATCACAAGGACCATGCTGCCACATGTTTGATTCACTGCACACCCTGATAGCACCTGGGGCATTGCTCGGGGATGCAAAGCCTTCAGAGTTGGTATTGGAGGACTGTGGAGGTTGGAAGGAGCCATCCTCTCTGAGATGCTTCATGGAGTGAACCCTACACTGAACCCAGGCATTTCCTCACAGAGGGAGCTAGTCAAAAACTAAACCTGGGGCAGCAACAGTGATGGAACACAGTGTTTGCTTTGTAGCACCCTTCTGTTTCGCAATGGGAATGTATCCCCTGAAAGCCAATTACGTTCACTAACCCTGCCTGAGATCACAAAAGGGATAATTTCCTGCTGTGTTGAGGAGCCAAAGAGAAGAGTCCACGAGCACCACAGTAGGAGCAGAAGGATCACATAGCCATGAACAAGTGTGGGGAGAATAAATAAGACAACACTTTTTTGGCAACAGAGAACCTTAAAGTCAGTACAATTGCTCATGGCGTCACAGCTTTCTACAGGTGTCTCGTACTCAAAATTGTTGGATACTGAGATTTTCCTGTGCTCTCCGTGAACATTAATTAACTGTCTGAAAATATAATTTCCTTGTGGTCATTTTAATGAAACTAAAGCAGTGATAGATGTCTGGGAAAGAATTAATTCTGACTTTTTTTTTTTTTTTGTCTCTTTCTGCTCATGAATTCTCTGCAAGCGACTGATTTTCCCAGGTTTGCCGATTATTCAAAACTGTTCGCTGGTGACCTTGTGAATATGCTCGGCCTTTCTGTTACTCATAAGGAGTCTGTCAGCGGGATAATGTCTGAAAGCATGGACAGGTCTGAGGTGCAGGAATTGGTCTGGCTTCCAGGATAGTTTTGTGGGACAGTGCATCTCCAGCTGAGTGCACATCTGAGCTGAAAATTCCCTTCCATGGCAAGGACTGCATCGATGATAATGATGGAATTATTCATGTCTGCAAGGTGCTTCTGCGCTAATATCAGTGTAGGGCCAAGGTGGAAATATCCTGAGCCATTAATTCAGAGAGGTGACATAATAGAAGTTGGATGAAAAAGAAGAGTTTGGTTTCTGGGGCAATTTTCAAGTTTGAATGCAAGTTCCTAGAAATTGCACACTAACTAAATATGCGCTATTGCTCACAGTGTGGGAGCAAGGGACTGAAATCCAATAGCCATTTACATACAGGGCCTCTTTTAGCCTCATAAATCAATTCAAAATTCCATCCCCGTGACCATTCTTGGATGCTGACTGAGGGCAGCCAATTTCTGTAGCTGTTGCCTCAACAGTCGCAGTGCCAGGACTATCTGCAGAAAATGCACACTTGAAAAAGAGTTACTGACACATTTGAAGAAGTTTATTTAAAATTTCCATCAAACACTGATGGAAAAGCCCTTTGCAGGTCTTACCACAGTAATTGTTAGAAATGGTGTAAAAATCCATCCTCAGGAGATCAACCACCCCTGTGACTTCCTTCTTTCATGGGAATCTGACAACGGGATGAAAACCTTTCTCGCAGTCCTCTACTTTTCTGCCGCCAGCCTCTGCACTGTGTTTTCTGGTGGATGCCTCCTATAAACTTTCTATAAAAAGCCTCTGCTGCTGCAGGATGGAGGGGAGAGCTCAGAAAGAGTGACAACTTCAACAGTGACATTTACGGGAGGTAAAAGCCCACGGTAGATTTGAACACTGACATCCATGTTCACTCGCTCGCACTGCTCCTTGGATCACCAGACAGCTGAGCGCGCTGGGTGTAGCCAGCCGTGCTTTGGGACAATGTGCAAGTCTCAGCTTCCCAGAGGCTTAAGGTAACTGGACGTTTTGGGTCTTGGCCAGGATGTTGATCATTAACACATGGCTTCACATCGTGTGTGTATCGTTATGTTTGCTTATTGCCGTGGTATCGAATTTGTTGCCTCAAAGGAGATAATGTGGATATTAAGGACATCAGAGGGTCTCCTCTTCTGCATAATATTCCTCTTCCCTAGTAATTCCTGCTGGGGGAATTATTCTTCCATAGCACAGACATGACAGCAGTGAGCCCATAAAGTCAGAGCTGAGCTGCAGCGTATCTTTAAGAAAAAAGTCCTATCTCACTTTAAAGCCCGGACTGATAAGGTATTTACCTTGGGTTTCGCAAAGCTCTTGTGGTCATTACTTCTCTGTGCGCTTAAAAATGAAATAATCACCTTTCATTTCCAATATGAAGGTTTCTAACTTTGGTGCCCAAACATGTTAAATCAGCATGTGGGGAAAAAATTCTAATGTGAGCTACAGGTTCCCTAACACCAGAGGTAAAAGAAATTGTGCTGACTCAGGCATTTATTCCACGTTCATCATCGCTGTCTGAGCACGTATGAACCACGCAGGAAACTGGAGCTGTTATCATTATTTTGATACACCCAGCTTGCCTCCAAATGGCCTCAATTTCCCTCTGCCCCATCTCTTTTGCCACATGGGAGTACTGGGAAGGTTCCTTTTTTTTTTTCTTAAATGTTTTATTCTCATACCTGGTTTGACATCACTTCAGAGCATAAACCCATCACTGCTCGGTCGGGTTTCTTCTCCCCTTTGCTCCTTAAAAGTTGCTGTTATAAACAATCAGAAAAATGATGGATAGGGCTGCTGAGGAGAAGCATGACGGTGGTCCATTGGCCAGGTGTGCTCTGAACTCTCATCCTCCCTTCCAAAAAATACCTTGTTCCCATCGGTGCAGCATGGTTGCGTTAGCAGGTTCAGCCACTGAGGACAGGCAGCGACCATCCTTGGTCCATATAGCAAGATGGGGAGAGATGAGAATGCACGGCCCTCCTTACACCCTGTGGTGAAGCCTTGCAGACATCTTTTTGCCTTGGACAGCTGCAAAGATGTGGATTTCCCCAATCAACTGTTACAACGAAGAGGCAGAAATATTTTAACTCTACAAGGCCCAAGAATCTGGCCATCCACTCATACCAGAGAGGTAAGAACTAGTAAAATCCATTTAATTTGAAAGCCTCCCCTAGATTGTTAGATTGTCCCAGTGTGGATATGAGTTACTGGTGCCTGAGGAAAACTACATGACACCTCATCTAACAAATTAAATGTTTCCATGCAATTAAAATGAAGCACTCAGCCTTAGTGTAATAAACTTGAGGCTATTAGTATTCCTAGTGCTGTTGCCTTCATTGTGCTTTACAGTGCCATAAATACAGGCTCAGCGTGATGGCTCAGCAGGCACTGGGCATGGAGAAAAATATCTTGTAATATTTGTTATTAAAACATTAAAAAGTCCTTTACTTGAGCACACACATTTTTAAAACGTCTCTGACTTGGAGCCTCTGCTTTTAATCTCTCCATGTGCCCCGTGGCACTTCATCACAGCTTTTTGCGAGAGTGACAGGGAGAGCTGCTGTGAAGCGCTGCATCCCCTCAGCTGCTCTGGGGCAGGGAAAATACCTAAAGAAACCCAGCACTGGCCTGTGCCCAGCTCAAAGGGGGTAGAAACCCTTTGGAGTTCTTCCAGGGACTTGGATGCTGGGTATGGAGAAGACCATCCAGAGAAGAAAATGTGCACTTTGAGAAGCCCTGGGGTATGTGAGACCTGTGCAGTTCTGGCTGATAGGACACAGGATCCATGGCAGTCCCAGATCCTTTTGATGGCCAGGTGGCATTACCTGGAGGACCCAACCCAACTCATAGGGTAAGACATCACAAAATAAACCAGCAAATGTTGTCAGCGTCTCCATGTTCTCTAGGTGTGCAAACTCTTCCTGGAAATGTTTTCAGTGAAGTCAGTGGAGATGCTGGTGTGATCTGTCTGGCTGAATGAAAGCACCTTCTTTAGCATGACTCCACCAGCTACACCAGCAAGCTCTCCACAGGCTGATGTGCTCAGACAGAAATGTCTTCCCTGAAGACAAACATGTGTATGCAAATAGAATTTTCCAAAGGCACTTGAGCACATTTTGGAGGAGACACCTGAAAGAACGTAACATCCCACTGTAGCCTTGTGGTCAGACTGAGAAGCAGAGCTGCAGGGCTCCTGCTGCGAAGCAATGCAGAACTTGGCTCGTGGGATTTTCTGGAGTTAAATCACAAAAATGTGACTCTGCACTGAGAAAGGTAAAGCTGAAAATGTGATTAGGAACGGAGACCCGTGCTGAAGGAAAGGAAGATTTTACTTGAAGATTGGAGAAGAAATAGTAGTGTCTCAGGTACTGTAGCAAGAGTTATCCAAAAGAACTGGATTCCCATTTCTCTCTTTTTCCAGCAGCCTGGAATACCTTCCTATGAGGACCTACTCTTTCTCTGAAATCCAGCTGAGTTATCTTTGCCATATTTCCACCCATGCTTTCCTGTTTACACCTTCTTTAGTATTGCAGAGCAGTATTCTGCCTCTGCAAGTCTCCAGAAATGGTTAATACATTTCACACCCTGGTTCCGCTCTGTGTAGCCTCGTTAGGCAACGTGTGTTTGAAGACCAGGATTGCAATGTTTTAAAAAAATCCAGACAGAAACTCTTCATCCACTAATATGTTCAGCTAAAAATAGGCAACAAATTTCTTTGCTGAGATTTACTCTTTATATACTTGGGCATATGCTTGTGGGTTTGAGCATTTCCCCCTTTCTTTATCCTCTTGCAGCTACTGATTTCACTCAGAACTTGTTCTATTAGTTGCAGTTATAACTGACAGAATGACTCTGCTTTTTCAGTGACCGCGTTTTGGTTTTGGACATTTGCTTTTGCATTTTTATTTTTGCTTTAGAATTCCTTTTCTTCCCTTCGTTTTCATCAGTCTGTAAGGAGATGCCACTCATGATCATATTGAATTCCTGGGGTGTTCCTGTACACCTCTGGACCCATGATGCCACGTCTTTTCCCAGAGCTGTTGAAAAAGCGTGAAGCATCTTCCTAAATCACCCGAGCTGGCCAAAGCAGAAGCAGTGCAAAGCAAGTCTCTTTCCTCAGTGTTAGATCCTTCCTAGCACTGTCCCTTTCTCCTTAGAAAGGGACACGTGGCTGACTCCACATTATTTCATAAATTCTGCCATTTCCAGTTCAAAAATTCATTAGTACATTTTCTTAGCATCCTCTGCAGCACAGAACTGGGTGGTTGATTTGTGCGGTGTCTGTTCACAGTTTCTGAGAATCCCTTATTGTGTCTTTATCAATAGCCATCCTGCTTTTCCAGGCAGCTTCACTATTTGTCTTTGTTATTACAGATGGATTTAAAACAAGGAGTTTTATCTCTCAGCTATTTCTGGCTCGGTATCCCTATCACCTCTGCCATGATTCCTCCTCCTACGGAGATTCAACCACCAGAGAATGAAATACATTTTGGAAATACACATAAAGGAGGAACAGCCTAGCACAGGAGCTGCCCCTTTAGCATCCTCATGCAGACGTTCTCAGCAAATCTTGAGCTTATTCCTTGAATAAATTATTAGAAAGTTTGAAAGCCAATGTGTGAAGGCATCACCCATGTGAAACCTGCCAACCAGGAGGGCATGAAGGTTACCTACTGGGAGAGCTCGGAATACAAGCGTGAAAGTTCTTATTAGCTCCCCGAATGCCCTTAAACTTTACAGACTGTCACAACGTGGCCATCTGGATCCTGGGCACATGATCTAAAGAACAAAGCACTTACCATTTACAGTACATAAATCTGGGGAGATTTCAGTGGAGGTAATAATAAAAATATAGAAGCACTGGAGGTCAGAGCGCTTGACTGGTGGCAATAAAAAATAACAACAATGCACAAAGCAAGTGCTTTTCACTCAAATCTCTAATATCCTCCACTATTAGAAGTGAAATGACACTCCCATATAAGACAGTGGGAGAAGACAAACCTGCGCTGTCATAAATGCCGGAGGGGACCAGCAAAAGTATGTGTTATCTAATCTAAGAGATTCTCACTTATTTTTGGTACTCCAGAGGTTTTCCTGTTGCTTCACGGGAAATGCAAGTGCAAGGTGTCAGTCCAGATCTCTGACCACGGGTACTTCACTCAGTGTCTCATTGGGGGAAATTGGTATTTAGTGTCTTAAAAGTTCCATCCTGAGAAAACATCCTGCTGGAACTTGCATGGAAATACACATTCATCACGTAGCTTTCTGCATTTTCAAGCAAAAGAGGAAAGAAACGTACTAAGCCTTACAATCCTTGTCCTTCCTCCCCCACTACGTGCACTCACTCTAATACTGTCCAATTAGTGCTAATTGATGCTTTAAGCAGTGGGAACTGAGGATGTCCAATTCTGCCTGTGTTTCTGGAGAAGGTCACTCCTGGTCCCAGGCTGAGAGGGAGGTGTGGAGGAATGCGCTTGCATGGGCACAGGGGAGTGTGCTGGAGAGAGGGACCCTGGAGCACCAGGGCTTTCAGGAGAGATGTGGCTCCATCCTTCTCATTAGCTGTCACTGGGCCTTTTAATTACCCTTTCTCTCCCTCTCTGACAATTGGAATTGCAGCTCCTCCAGGACTCATTTGCTGGAGGTGGGCAATGGCATTATTAAAGTCTGCCATGTACCAAATGTCAGGGACCAGAGCTGTCACAGCCCCAGCATTTGTGTGACCAGCATCAAATCCTCACTGCACACTGCTCCCAGTACGGATCCAACTGGGGAAAACTTTCCATTTGAGCCAGCGTGTGACATATATCACTCAGTGCTGGCCGGGAGAAGACAGGAAAAGAAAACAAGAGGCCAAGGACCTCATCAGAAACACAGGAATGCAGCAAATTACCCATGTGGGCACATCGTCCAGCTGCCAGCACTCACCCGTGCTTCCCGAGCTCCCCAGCATCATGGTGGCATGGTGCAGCAGGAAGATGTTGCAGGAACTAGAATTCTGCGTTAGTGTCTGATTGTCTCAGCATCATCTTTCCTCTCCACGGCTTTTTACACCTGGATCAATAAGGTTACACTGGTAAAGGCAAAGAGGGGAAAGCTCTGTATCGGAGCCTGTAAAACATGAGCACGCTTCCTACCCAGCGCACCCCTCCAGAGTCCTCTCCTGACGAGCAAAATAGAGGCTGCTGACTTTTCTTTTCTTTTTTTTTTTTTCTCAAGGGTAAGTGAAAATATTCAGAACTTCCTTTGCTCTCTGTAGCAAAGGGTTTAGATGGTTTTCAAGAGCTTTATTTTCTAGTTATCTGACTAGCCACCATTTTTTGACAAAAGCGTTATGAGGCAAAATGAGATATGAAATGGGAAGATGAGGGTGAAATTGAAGGGGAGAAGAGAGAAGACACCACCAGGGTGAGAAAGAAAAAGAAGCAAGACAGGAGTAGAGAGAGAGGATGAGAAGAGGCATGAAGCAGAGATCAAACACAGGGTCACACGGCATTCGAGGACTGTAGGGATCATCCCGGAGGGGTGAGGTGGTCAGGTATGAAGAAATGGATTGTCCCTCAAAGGGAGTAATGGGGATTAGGGTTTTTTTCTTGCCATGTCATGTTGCTGTGCACCATGCCTCACATTGGTTTGGGTGCTCCATGCTTTGGGTGGGCATTTGCTGTGTTATCCCAGATGCGAAACACCTTTGTTCAACAAAAAGTTGTCAAGGATAGGTAAAGATTGGTAGAAAGCACTTAACAGCAATGTGGGGAAGATGACTCCTCTACCAGAATGGCCATATCATAGGATCATAGAATCGTTTTGGTTGGAAGAGACCTTTAAGATCATCACACCATACAGTATGACAGAGAGGCCATAAGCTGGAGGAGGAGGATGGTCTCCAGTATTTCTTGAGGAGCTGTCACATGGGAGAGCACACTCCTGGGCTTTAAAAACTTCTGCACTTGCATATTCAGAGTCAGTACCAGAGTCAGTGGGCACCACTCGATGGTGCTTCCAGTGCAGGTGCACAGCAAGGATGCAGGGACAAGTCCTCCTGGAGAGCATCAACAGAGAGACGTGGCTGGTGAGGATATGAACCCTGAATCTGGAATAAAACCTTGCCAGCAAGGCAAACTGTGAAGTGACTAATCTAAGTAAGAGCTATTCTAAAATAACAGCCTGTGAGCATGCTTTTAACTTGCTAGTATATGTAACTTACCCACATACTTACCCACATACTGGTCTACCCACTCCAAAACTGCATCTTTTTCCAGCCCTGAAGCAATACTGATGTGTCTGGAGGAGAAGTGCGACAGTGCCTACTCTGATAATGATATGAGGGAGTCTGGGGGAGCTTTTAATAAAACTCAGTCACGGGCACAAATTGCACCTTTCATCCTGGCTTTGGAGACAGAATCATTTTCATCGGGGGACAGGTGCTTTCAGGGCTGTCTTTATTTAAACAAATCTGCCGGTTTCCCTGAGATGGCAGATTGCAATTACGGCACAGCAGGCTGGTCAGAACAGGCAAGGCTGGGTGGCCAAATTTCCATCCTCTAGCCCAGCCGGGAAGGGAGGCATCTCCCCTGACAGAAGCGGCTGATGGAAAGTGCAAAGCCACGGCGGGAATAAGAGGCAACACAGAGCAGCGAGACTAATGAATCTGTGGCTCAGCTCTTGGCTTATTTAAATTCATTTTGGACTTCAGGAACTTTTCCTGCATTTTTTTTTCTAACGTTCCTGTGTGGTTGAAGGACGTTTGTGCTGAAGGTAATTGGACGGATTTAAAGCCCAGTGCTTGCCTGTCTGAGATGCTTGGGAAGGAATTTTTTCCCAAAACAAAGCAAATTGTCTCTGGGTCAGATCCTCAGCTGCTGCAAAGTGACAGATATCCTGTAACCTCTGCTAAGGATTGGACATACTGTGTTTTAAAATGCTGTGTTTGTCTTCCCATTGTTATTAATTTGTTAAAGGCTGAAACCTTCAAAGGGAGCCAAAGGAACATGAGAGCTCAGATCTTATTGAAATGCAGCCAGGCTTATGTGAATTTCTCCAGGGTACTTCATTCCCAGTGCTCTTGGAACCATCCTGACCTCTGTGCTGGTGATGTGATCAGAACTGTAACACACAAACAAATGAGGCTCTTTGATCTGTGCCTTCTGCGCTATGCTCCTTACTGAGGTGGTGGCTGAGCCCAAGGAGATTGACCACTTAAAACAAGGAGACCCAAACAGATCCTCTTTGGAGGTTTAGAAACGCCCTGTCCTCATCTCAGCCTGGTGGGACTCATGACTAGGATGGGATCCTCATGAAACCCAGCGTGGCCCATCATATGTTTCATTCTCGCCTTGGCGTAGAGTTCTCCCAGCCTTTTCCTCCAAGGCAAAAGACAGTCAATCAGTCGCAGGCCAGATTGCCAGTGGGCTGCTTCAACTAGATGGGCACATCTCAAAGAGACACTCCTTGTAGAAGCCACTGTTGGTTTTCTGGCTTGGGATGTCTAGGAGACCAGGCTGGCCATCCATGAATGATCCCTGTTGCTTGCATGTCTGTGAGCTTACCCTGGACATCTAGAGGCCTCCAAACCACTGGAGCAAGGATGCCTACTAGCAGTTTGTTTAAGAAGCGCAATTGCAGGCAGGGGGGAGCCCCAGGGGATTCCCACCCAACATAGGGTTTAGGTTTGGTGAGCGAGGCACATTGCGATGTAAGGCATATATCCATGTCTTAGCTCAGGAGACAGATCATCTTCAGTGGTAGGTCAACCTCCCTCTATCATTCATAACAACACAATGGTGGAGCCACCTTTAAGTCCTGTTGGACTCAGGCTGTCTAATAAAGGATCTTCAAAGGATGGAGACAACGACGTCCTCAGAGGAAGACAACACTGAAGACAAGGACCCACAGCTTTGTTGCACAGTGCATCCCATTCTTGTCTCACAGACCTGCCCAAGGATCCCCGTTGTTAGATATGTCATCCTCTCACTCCAGGCATGGTTCAGGCCTTTGTGCAGACCAGGGGTGGTTTCTACCAGGCAGAGGAAACAAGAAGGGAGGGGGCAATCTTATCCATATGGATGGAAGCTGGGCTGAGGGACACATGGCCTGAGGGACACCTGAGGTTTGCAGGGCCAAGGTGCTTTCTCTCTGAGCTGGTGCCTCTCCACTCTTCAAATGGGGAGCATGAAGTGAAGTCCATGCTCACATGATTCTCACCAGCTATGCTTCAGGATCCCTCTAGTTGGGAGTAAAGTTGTGAAGAGCATCTGCTAGCAGATAGTGTTTGATTTACTTGAGCTATGACCGAGTTCAGAAGCCATCAAATTCATTGTCCTGGAATGGAGACATACCTCTGGGATTTCCTGGCACAGAAATGAGGGGAGGGCATGAGATGCCAGAACTCAAGTGGGGCTCCAGGAGAGATAATGAACCTCTGTGATGAGGGATGGCTGGACTGAGGGCTTTCCAACAGCGAACAAAGAGCTGAGGATGTGGCCCGAAGTGACATGCATGGCGTCACACAGAGTCTGAGCAGCAGAGGCCAGCCCTGAACCCTGCTGATTTCCAAAACAGGCTGGCATTCAACGTGCATCCTGCTGTCTTCCTTGTTAAGTGATCACCGTGTTTTAAAAAGCAGAGAGGATTGATTTGCTGAAGTGTCCCTTTGCGTGTGCAGCTTCCAGCTTGCAGCTGCTGCTCCAACTGTGATACAGGAATTTCTTCTGAGATAGGAAAGAATGCCAGCTTACGTTAAAAAATAAAATTCAAAAAAGAAAACAAACTTAAGCAAAGAAATTAGTGTGATTCTGGAGCTTGGCAACAGGAAGCTCTCCTGAAACATTTCAGTAATAATAGTTTTAGTCTAGTTTCAAGAAGTGAGATGTGTCCTGAGCTGGGAGTCATGCTACCCTGGGTTTAAAAAAACAAACTGGATTTCCAATGTCTTTTCCTTTATATATAAGAGGTGTAAGGTGGGAATTTATGTTCACATTGGACTGTGACCTCACCAGCTCTTCCCGGATAAGCAAGGGGGTGACTAGAGAAGCTTTGAGGAGGAAGCCAGAACTTAATTAATATGGATTTAAAAATGGGAAGTTTCACCTTCTGAAATATTTCCTTGGCGTTGACATTTGTTCTTCTCTTGAGCTGAGCCAAGAAAAGCCATGAAAAACAGTCTCATCAAGCAAGGGGAAAAAATTGTCTCCAAGGTGGTAAGATTTAGCTCAGGTAACACAAGGGAATGTCAGATACCCTGTGAGCTACCGTCTGGGCAAGAGGAGAAGCACATAAAGCAAACCTGGGGCTAACAGCACCGAGAACTAACACTTCCACGAGGAACTGGCAGCCCCAGAGATGAGCGCCAGTGCAAAATGAGAAGGCTTGTTTGGATCATTCTCCATTGAAATTCTGTTAAAGTCAATTTTCTTGTCATTTTTTCTTAGCTCCGCATCATTGTGATTTCCAATGAGATGTAAAAGCTGCTTTTGGCCATTTGGGGTCACTGAACATATAAGATCTGTGCAGTTTTAAGGCATTACGATTTGAAAATGCACAGTCCTTTTTTCTTTTTTTTTTCATGTTGTAATTTCACTAAAGTGGTCCAATATCACGAACAACCTACGCAGAATAAATATCAAAATGTTTGCAATACCTCACAAGAAACATGGAAAAACTGACCTGGTCTGGAATGATCCAAACCCATTTCCACTTGGATAAATCAGAGGAGAGAAACCTCTGATCCTTTGACTTTGCACTTGTTCTTTTTGTGAAGATCTCCCTCACAAGGGAGTAAAGGTGCAAAATTCTCTCTCCAAAAAAATCTGCAATTATATTCACCCAAAAAGGAAATCTATAGCTTTGGGGTCCTCATTCCCACTTCTTTTCATGCTACCAGCTATACTGATTTTGCTACTGAAGAAAGAAACCAACCCAAATCAGCTTCTCCCACCAAACTGTTGTTCTGCAAAATTCATTCTCAGGTTCCTCAGTCCAGAAGCCAATGGACTTGCAAAGATTTCAAGTTTTGACTCAACATATCTTCAACTGAGCAAGCAAAGCAGGTGAAGACTCCTCCAGCTTCTAGTTACAGTTGTGGCTTGGGCCAGAGAAGCCATGTTTCTGTATTTGTAGTCCATAGGATCACAGGTTCATTTGCTCTGGAAGGGAACTCTGGACTTTTCCAGACCAATCTCCTGTCCAAAGCAGGGTCAGCAACCAGATCAGACCAGGTTAGTCAGAGCTTTATCCAGTCTGGTCTTGAGAACCTCCAGGAATGGAGACTGTGTTGGTGTCTTAGCTCTTTCCAGTCCCGGAAGATGATTTTCTTGCTGCTGGCTTCACATGCATGTTGGGTGCAAAGGTTCTATTTCAAGGGATCTGTCCCAGGGAATAGTTGGCTGTTATCTGCCACCTGCAAAAAAATGCAGAAATCCTCCGATGATCCTTCTGGGGCTGATTAGAGGTCCAGAGAATAACATGATGCTTCATTTCTGCCCTCATGCGTCTGGCTGTAAAAGTCTCTGCTGTTACAAAAAAGTGCTGGCTTCAACTAAGTCCGCAATGAAAAAAAAGACCCCAAACCTCACAGGTGTGGAAGAACTGTCCTACAGCCCATTATCCTGCTTCTAGGAGCAGCCACAGCCAAAGCTGAGAGAAGAATATGAAGAGGAGGAGCACATACATGACACCACCACACAGTGCTCCCCCAGTCCACAGAAATTCATGGTTCTGTGTAATTCATGAACCTCCCTGCATTTCCCACCCTTAGGATCATTGAGTCCAACTGTGTGGAGGGTGTATCACTAATGACCTCTACTGCTGGCCAGCCACAGACTGTGTTTGTGATCCAGAGCCGGGGAAAGTATATTTGGATGCTAGTGAGTCCCTCCTAGGCTGCCGTTCTTATAATCTAGAGGGTTATCCCAGGAATGAGATTGAGGGTGTCGATTGCGTGAAAACCATGTACCTATCTGTGTCTCAGCTTCTTTGTTTATAAGCTGGGACTAGCTTTGCTTCAAGGAAGTCAGGGGACACAACTGGGCTTCTGTAACATCTTTATCCTAAAGCATATAACCCATGTGTTACAGAAATTATGCAACTGGGTGAAACTCACCACCAGGAGAAAACATTTTCACAGATGAAACTTCTCCAAGTCCTCTCTAGGTGTAAAGGGACATCAGAGCTGTGGTTTAAAGTGCAGAGAGTAAGAAGCTCCTTCTGCCATCTGATGGTGAATGGAGGGAAGGAGCCACAGCACTACATCTGCTCAGCATTACCGAGGACCAGACCTTCCGGACAGGGGGTTGCTTTTTGCCCTTCAGCTATTGGCAAGGACCGAGAAACCCGGCCACAGAGAAAACCTCAGTTTCCTTAGTCTCCTCCAGTGATATTGCAGTAGTCATCAAAACAGAAGGTCTTCTACATGCCTGGAAGTTTCTCAGGAATATTCTTTTTTCACTAGGGGGACTATGAGAAGATACTTGTATTGTAGGGATGTTCCTGTCTAACCAGCCCATGAACTGAAGTGACTCATAGCAAGAGGAAGCAGCATTTCAGGGACAGGAGGGCTTTGACTCATGAACAGCATTACTGGGGCAACCTTTCTTCTCACCCTTGCAGACTCTATTCCTTCCCAAAACTGCCCCACAATCTGACCAAGCTCATCATCGTTGTTGACCCACCCCTGCTCTTCCACCTGTCCCAGACATGGAGCCAATGGTCTCTCTCCTCTGTCCTTCAGCATCCCTATCTGCGCCCAGTCCCCTGTCCCTGCAAAAGGCAGTCCTCCCAGGCATGGCGGTACACGCTGTCTCTGACATGCTGCAACCCTTCTCTTTCAGTCCGAATTCCTGCAGCCCTGCAAGGTCCCGGGGGGCCAGGCACAGCAGTGAGGTCTCTGTTGCTGTACTTGAAGGGTGACTAGTGGCTGAGTCTGCGGAATGAGAGGTCAATCATGCCTCTTGTCAGTAGTGTTGACTTGATGGTGGTCTGGGAGAGAAACAAACCCTAGCCTTCGCCAGGATGGTTGTCATTCAAACTGGTAACAAGGGCTTGATTTTACAGAGGGTGACATTCCTCACATTTTTCCTTGTGATTAATGCTTTCCTTGATTGTCCTTGCCACACCATGAACTCCTTGGTTACGCAATAACCCTTTGTGTGCTGCAGGGCACATCCAGCAAATGGGATAAGGTCTGAAAGCTAGACCCATAATGGTGAAGTGTTGGGGGACAGTCTAGGCTCCCATCACCAAGAGTGTGGGTTGTATTGGGTGGAGTAACAGTCCTTAAGCCCTATAAAACAAGGTGCTGGTGGAATCAGATAAAATTGCTCTGATAGGTGAAAGATGCTTCACCTACAGTGTGGCTCACTTTGAGGCTCCTTGCGTGAATGTTGTGATGTAAATCACATTTTTGAAATGGCTGAGCTGGCAACAATCCACATTCCAGAGCTTTGAACCTTCTCAGGGCTCCTGACACAGATTCTGCAGGGCTGTGCTTGGGAGACAGGTCTTGCAGAAGGTGTTTTCCTGCAGGAGCCTCTGTTGCCTCATCAGTGGGACTGTCTCTGGACAAGACACACCTAGGACAGAGCCCCAGACAATGGCAGAGAAGATCTGGACAAATCCCGGAAACCCTGAGAAGGCATTCAGCAGGGAAACAAATAAAAATAGCCAAGGACCATCCTCTTTTGCAGTCTGCTATGGTTTGGGGTCATGCTGCAGAGTCTGCGCCCCCGTGCTGGCCTTGGGAAGAGCACACAACTGCCTTATCTTTGCTTGACCGCCCAATGCAAACTCAGGTTGATTTCCAAAGCTGAGCCATGAAGTAGGATGGTATGAAAAGGGCAGCATTCCTTACTCAAGCATGAAATACAAGTGTGTGGGAGGTACAGGGGAGGTTTGGGTTCCCAAGGTCTTTTGTAGGTCTGAAACAAAACCAGTGAACTTCGAATCACAATCAGGCTGGAGAGGGTCTTTCCACGGTTTACTTACTGGACAGAGAAACAACTGGAGCTGGTATCACTGGAGCAGTGATTTTAGCAAAGTGAGAATCGGTATGGTTGCTAGTTCTCCTATGTTTATGTTCCCAAAGTCTTGTTTATGTTCCCAGAGTATGGTGGCAGCAACATCTGAGACCTGAGTCCCTCATGAATGCCAGACCTCCACAAGTAATGAGGTGTGAGCTGCTCTTTCCAGGGGAGAGAACAAATCCCAAGAGTGTATCATCACAGAATTGAGTAGGCATGAGAAAGTGATGGACAGCGTTTTTCACTGTCGGTCTGGTGCATTTTATTCAGGTCCCTGTGTTCAGATGCAATGTGAGCAGCTGCATCAAAAGGGCTGTACATCTCTTTCAAATCACTTTTTGTCCTGCTCTCTGGGTGCTGCACCGGACCCTAGGCATTTCTAACAGGTTCACCTTTGTCAGTTCTCAGCTCAGCTCGTTTCTTCCCCTTGCCTTTCCACCATCTGGGGCTTTAAGGGCACATCCCTTCCTCCACAGTGAGCTTACAGCAGTGGCTTCAGTGCTTCTGTTCCCTGCGAAGCAGCATGAAAAAGAAGCCAAAAAACCAATGCTAATTGTAACAGTAATTAAAAGCCAAGTGCGAATACTCTGTCAAGGGTCAGCTTGGGTCAAGTCCCAGGCACAGCAGCGGAGTGGCTGTTTCAGGAGCGGGAACGTGCCTCATGCCTGAGCTCTTAGCACTGCAGAGATAATTGACTCTGGAGCAGCGCTGAGCCGGGAGGGCTGCCCGGCTTTCAGGACCTGAGCCAGGCTCTTCACCTGGAGCCGTGTGGTAGCAACAGCTTGCCCACATCTCAAACCCAGAGCCTGCATGGCACCATGGCAGGAGCTCAGGGATCAAGAGGTGGCCAAAACTTTCTCCCTGAGGTGTTTTTGTCCTTGGGAAGCTGTACTGGGACTGTGATGAGAGGGGTGGGTGATGCAGGATGTCAATCCACAGAGAATACACCTTTCTTCCGTTGGGGCACATGTGATGGGCATGTGCTTTGTAGAATCTGTGTAGAATCTGGGCCTGATCCTTCTACTCCAGGATGCAAATCAGGAGTAGTTTCACAGATGACATGGAGTTGTTACATAGGCTTTTTGGAAGCTCCCAAGGGGTGAGGGTTCCTTGATAATTTCTATTTTACTAGTCCAATTGGTTTTCTCAGGGTTGTCATCTGGAGGTCACTTCCAGGGTCCCAGCTATTCTAGAGTTCAGTGCTTGAGACACCCTGAATACTGGTCTCAGCTTTCCCTTTCTTCCCTTCACCTCCCTTCACTTTACCACCAGACCTCTTCAAAACATCTGAATCCATCCATGTGATACTGGTGTGAGATCAGAACATGTTACAGTGGCATTTTAGCCATCCTTCATCATGATGTTTTACCCCATAAGTATTTTCTCTTTGAACCCTCCCAGAGATACTCTTCCACTGACTTTCTCTGGAGCAGTGTTTACTCCACTCTCTCTAAACAGCACATGCAAACTGTCCAGTCACCAGTTAATCAAATGTCCTTCTGAGTAGCTTGACAATTTGGCAACAATACATTTGAATGGTTGTTTTGAAAAATACTCCTGTGGTGGCATTGTCTGTGTGCCTCTGTAGTCCATTGTATGACAATAAAAACAGCTCTTCTCTTTCTTATTTAGATGAACAAGGATTTACAAAAAATGCTTATTTTCTAAGAGGCCACAGGAGAAGCGTTTTCAGTAAGATGGAATTACAATAACTTTGTAAGAAATCTTTACATTCCTCAGGGCGACCAATGAGATCAGTCTCAACTGAAGCGGACTTTCAGAGGAATATATTCTTCAGTTGTTACTCCTGGGTCATGGGGAAGGGTTATGCTTCTAATTTCTTGAGGTAATTGTAGCTCTTGGAGCTCTCTTGGAAGAGATAGAGGATTTGTCTACATTTCTTGACCGGTTTTGAATGAGGTGATCCCATTTTACTTCCCAGGAAGGACAGCCTTTCCAGCAACTTCAGAGCACCTGTCCCAGGTCAACGTCGGCACATTTATGTTACTATATGATATAAAAAGTGCATATTGCCAAATTTTCATACAGCTTCCACAGAGAGAGCAAGATACAGTTTATCTCTGTTAAAAAGAGTTCAAGAGTCTGTGTTTTAGTAATAAATAAAGTCTCTGGGTCCAGCTTTGGTGGATAGCTGCAGACAAACCAGTTGGAAAATTGCCTGACCAAATACGTACCCCATAGGTGTCAAAGATTTCAGGATCCAGCAAAGAAAACAAAATGATTGTATTAACCAAGATGAAATGGATCCAACTAGCAAAGCCGAAGTAGCCACCATTAGAAAGTCAGGTTTTCCCTGTGTGTAACCAAGTTATTTCCTGCCAGTCAAGAGAGAAAGAGCAGTATCTTGGATGTCACCTTAATGGTTAATGCAACGTTATCCAAGTCATTTTCGGTCATCAAATACTGGATATAGACAATGCCACAGGCATTGTAAATCTGCATAATTGGTACTTAACCAGTAATAGTGGAATCAGTTACAGCCGTAATTAAGAATGTGAAATCTCAGGTTTATTACACCGGTGTAATGAGGACTGGTCCTCTCTCAGTTTAAAGCGAGGTAACTCTGCCATCAGCCACCACCACCAGAAGGTCTCCAATCTGCACGAAGGGGCATACCTTCTTGGATGGTGACAGCAGCTCTGTAGTGTTGAGGCACTGACTTGCCACCAGCTGAGGATCAGGCCCTCCTCTGTGTCTGTCCTCCTACTCAGGCACAGCAGAGCTCAGAAAATCCATGTAGGAGCAAAGAAAACATCTTTTCTCCTGATCTCATACTCCTGAGCCTCTTCCAGGAAAAGACCAAGCAGTAGATGATAACAGCTCTTTGGGCTGACCTGGGGAGGGCAGGCCTGTGATTGAGATATAGGTCTCTGGGGATGGCAACAGTTGAAGTCTTTCCAATTAGCACTTTGGATTGGAGTCAAGAGCTGTCAGGGCTTTAATTTACTAACCTGTGTCCCTCTCCCTATATATCCATGTGACAGCTCATTCGTTTAGGGTTGATAGAGTGCATGGCTGGCCTCTAACTGTTCTCCCATCCATCTCCCTCCCCAATTTGCTTCCTCAAGAACATTTTCCAAAGGGGACTTTCCATGGCTTGTGGTCAGTTTATGCTGAATAGTTACTCCTGCTGA
>NW_010400619.1:24416-28221 GCF_000710305.1 Buceros rhinoceros silvestris | reverse complement strand
CTGCTGAAAAACAAAAGCTCAAGTCTCTCCTTTTTATGCCCTGAGGTGGAGATATTAGTTGGCGTCCATCATCACAGAGAGGAGACAATGTTTTTTCTGAACTGTACATTGAGCAAGCTTTTACTGAGCTTGTTGAACACCAGCAGAACATAGGATCTCTGTTGATCCTGTGTGTCCAAGGTCAAAATAAGGGTTAACAAAACTGCGTACTGGTCGAAGTGTTCCTTGAGAGGGCCTGACGCTGCCCGGAGGACAGACTTCCTTGGATGACAAATGTATTACATGTTCACTATCCATGTGCTTTGTTCAGGGTAGGCTTTTACCCGCCTCTTATTACCCAGCACCTTCCACCAACATCAACATTGCCTTGCTGTTGGGTTAAACATGGACACCCTTCCTTATTTTCTTTTTTGAGCATGTATTAAATATCACCAACTCCTGAGCCTGACATGAGCAGTAAATGTGGCTCAAGAGTCAAGAATACCCCAAAGTACAAGTTTCCACAGTAACTTCCTGAGATCCTTTGGCAACCGGAGATGAACAGCCCAAACCAGTGAACCATTAGCAGATATGGCATAGAAACGCTTCTTTTTGCCATGATGTTTCCTTCCATGCACAACCTCATTGAACCTCATGGTTTCCTACCCACAGCTGTCACTGTGCCTTTCTCTTAAGAGTGCAGAAAATTTCCCAATGATATTAGGCAAGAATGTAGCTGACAGGTTCTTGTATCCAGAAAGGACCTTTATCGCTATTTGTTTCAGACTAGCAGGCCTCATCTGACCTTGTATCCATCCCAGAAACTCTGCTTCTGGTTGAATCTCCCCTAATACTGAACATCCTCAGTCTACATGCCCATTCTTGAGCCAGTTGTCCACACCGGGGTTCTTCTGGCCAAGCAAACAGGTCTGCGTTGTAGAAGTCTCCACTGGAGCTGGTGTCCTGGGCTTTCTTTGTAGCCAATGGGTCGAAGCAGGTTACAAGGCATTTGGTTTATTGTAGAGATTTATTTAGGAGGTGGTGAGTCGTTCCCAGAAATGCTTATTTTGCCCCCTTGATTAGAAATGCACAGCAGGTGGCTAATCCTGATGGGGTTGTGTACACTGAGTTAAAGTCTTAGAGAGTTAAAGTTTAAAGACTTTGAATTATGTGAATCCAAATGACCATAATTACAGCCTGAATAGGAAGGAAAGACACTCCAGCATCATTATGGAACAAGGAACATTAATGGACTAAAGAACAAGAATAAGAGTACAGAGCCAAGACCTCATGTTCTGCTATTAAACAGGCACCAGAGGTCAGCCACCTCTTTTAACTTCCATAATCCTTGACTCCTTGACCAATGAAGCTGCGTACCAAAAGGAAACTGGGAGGAGGTAGAACAAGAGCAATGCGAGGATTAGTTTGAAGATCAGTGTAAAGATCTCACATTTTCGCAGCATTGGTGAGATTTCAAGGGCACAAAGATACCTGTGCTTCAGCGGAGACTGACGGGAAGCAAATCCCTCATGGTCCTTTTGTGCCTTTGAATCTTTGCTATTCAGCTGTGTTACAATAAAACCTGCTGTAAACCAAGAGCTGGGAGGGGGAGCCGGGATCAGAAAGCAGTGAGCAAGATCGGTCTTGTTAGTTGTTAGACTGACAAGAATAATGGGGAGGAGGAGGAGAGGGCACGAGAGAATGCAAAAGCATTAGTCAGAAATCCTGTGAAGCTTATGCAACCCAAAATAAAATGTGATTTGTACGCGGTGTCGTTTAACCTCACGCCCCTGTGACTAATGAATTTTCAATGCTGGGGGAGAGAGGAAAACCAAAACACAACAACAACAACAAAGAAGCCACAGCAACCCACAATTAGCTGGCAAGCAGCAAAAGGATGGTGTTTTCCCCGATCTACTTTGCAAAGATTTTTCAGCAGCGTATCTTAGGGGGCATCAGTGGGAGATGGACAAGTTCAGCGCAGGACTTCAATTTGCAGGCATTGTCTGACTGATAAAGATTTTAATTGGAGTGTTTATGTTTCCAGTCCTCCAGCAACACAGATCTGCTCCGATAATGTGTTTTAAGGGACCAGAGGTACCATTTGGAAGATAAATGTAGTGTCAGCTGCCCACTGGGTTACATAGACGTTATGGCCCACTGAGGATTCATTATCCATTGTATTTTGAGGGCTTTTAATGTGTTTTCCAGGCATCCACCACTGCTTTTATGGAACTTTGCCTCTTCTGTCTGCTTTTAGACACCACACTGGATTGCCATCTGATGTAAATCAAGCCACTTTCCTTGACTGGCTTAGGTGGGCTGTCAAGTAGGATCCTGAACAGCAGAGTTACACTGAAGACAGGACACTAGAGCTGCTGTTTTTATCATAGCCTGAGTCCCGTCTATGAAAGATAGGAGTGACAACAAGGTAAGGGTCTATGAAGGGTCTTTCATTCTCAGCTATAGGAGACAGACCATATCTACAAAGGGAAAGGAGTCACCCTCTGCCTGATCTAATAGCCCATGTGACCAGCAGTATCTCTGAAACCACTGATCAGAGGAGGGCAGAAGGAAGAAATTCGTGGATGCACTTCCAACACGCAGTGGTGAGATCAAGGTTTGGTCCCTAGCTAGCACCAGTTCTTGTTTGAGGACAGGATTGCCTGAGCAGTGCCCTGTGGATGTTTCAAACACAGTCCTGAAGCAACCTACAGCACAAATTCAGGAAAGGCTGCAGGTACTCTGCTATGAATTTGGCCTCAACAAGGGGCAGGAGTGTCATTCTCTCCCTGGTAAGCACAGGCAGTGTCCCACACCATTTGTCTTCACTGTCTCCAGCGACTTGATTAGCATGAGAAAGTTGCTCTGACAGAGATTTATTTATTTTAACTGAATGTGGGACACATTCCAAAGTGCCACGTTGACAGCCTGGGAAAGCATGGTCCTGCACTGACCCTGAAAAGAGGGACAGGAGACAAAACACTCGTGCAGGCTTGGTCTTCTCTGCCCACTGTCTTTAATGAGGAGCTACCTGTTAGGAAGATGCATCTCCAGGTAGAAGAATACCTGCAGAAGAAAACTTGCAGCTGCTTCACAGTAGCTTGTCAGGATACCAGCTCTCCAGCTTGAAATCATTTCAGTAGAGTGAGAAGAACATTTGAATCTTTACAGCTGGATTTCAACAGCAATGTACCAACAAACAGAGCTGGAGCCCGCCAGTTTGTCCCCCTGAAAGCTCACATTTGCTTCTAAAAGGAAGAAATCCAAAAGGAATATTTTCCCTTTAGAGATAATAAGAGGTGAACTTTTTTTGCAAGATTTCTGGTCTGTTCTGGTTGTTCCCTTACAGTTTACCAGAGCCATCAGTCTCATTTGAGCTTGGGAACGCAGACACATGAAATATTTAGATTTGGCACAGGCTTCTATTTTTTCAGTCCTCTAAAGGCAGTCCAAAAGGAAAAATCAGACCCTGAAGATTTATATGCTCTCTGAATAAGAAGTGAGCAGAGCTTTTAATTGATCACAGTTCATTTAAAGTGAGAGCTGAGCAAAGCTGGAGCTGTTGCAGAGTCAGGACTAACAAAGATACGCTTCCACATGCCCTTGGAAGTATCAGTGTTGTAGGCAAGATCCGCTGCTCCTGGAAAGTCCTTCCTCCTGGCAGTATACCTCAGCCTACAACCCCGTAGAGAAGATGGTGCTGGGGCATGCCACTCATGTGCATGCTTGTGGGGTAGATGCTGTGTGTCACAAAACAGCGTCTCCTTGATCTCCTTGTCGCTGTATCTAATGAATGCACTGATTTCTCTCTTTGATGCAATTG
>NW_010400619.1:15693-24341 GCF_000710305.1 Buceros rhinoceros silvestris | reverse complement strand
GTAGGGAAATGTGTGGAAGGAGCAGGAAAACCAGCAGAATAATGTCCTGTTTGCAACAGGAGGAAGATTTATTTTATCCCAGATGATTATCCAATTTAAATTGCAGTGTGTGGAAGCTCAGGCTGAATGAGGACACTAAAAAGAGGATTTTCACAAAGAAACAAAGAGGTTCTCCTTTACAATCCACCCCTGAGGGATCTCTTGGAAGAATTCACTGTCCTCTTCTTCCTTACAGTTGGTTTAAGAGCTGCGGTGGCCAGCAATGGTTCTCTGTCTGGTTGCTGGTCTGCTCTCACGCCTGGGTGCTGTGGTGTGCCTGGTCCTGATGGGTCAAATGTATCTCATTGATGGGTTGAGCTCTGCAAGTCCTTTCAAGGTCTTTTGCTCAGGAAAGATTTTCATGTCCTTTCTCCCCATGCAGAAAGAGAGTGCCCTCTCCTCCCTCTCATTTCGGGCTGAAATTACCAAATCATGGCTTTCCTCACCACTGCTGGATGATCAGCAATATCCAAAGGAAGAAAGCAGAAATTTGAAGTTGTTGACTGGCTTGGACCAAATGTTGTGTAGAGTCCCATGAGTCATTTTTCACTAAGAATTAATTCAGTTAAAAGTGGAGGGATGGGGGTAGTGTGTTATTTGTGAATACAGGTTGAGTGAAGCTGATGGCTTCAGCTGGAAATAAAAGTACAGAGACGATGGAAGGGAAATGTCAAAATGTTTCTTTTCAACCTGTCTTATGTTTCACATCAGAAACACCAGAGCAATTTCAAAGCCAAACCTTTCAGCTTCTATTTGTCATTTCAAAGTGGAATTTCTGTCAGAGTGGACCTGTTTATTTTTAATAACTTAGTAATGAAGCACAAAATTTAATTATGTGGTCAAGAGAAATATTTTAGGTTGACCTGAAACGATCTTTATTTCAGCTTTTTTGTTCATTTCTCTGAAAATGAGAGGGGAAATAGTTGGGCTTGAATTACATCAGTAGTTTTCTAATGATATTCCAGTAAAACCATGAACCTGAAAAAAGGAACAATTCCCAAGCTCTGAGCCTTGCTCTGAACCATGCTGTCTCTCTTGATAGTGTGAGCGAAGTACCGATTGATTATAAATAGTCTGTGCTTATAGACAGTAATTGAAAATACAAAGATTTGAGGAAAAAACAGAGAAGAAAAAAAGCTTTCTGAACTCCTCACCAGCCTCCTGAGTGCTGGCAGTCCTTGAATCTGCTGAGGTTTTAGCTGGGAGGACACTTGTCCTTAGAAGATGGCAAGGCTGCAGAGAGCACTGGGTCAAGGTGCTGGATGTGGGAAGGGTAAGGCAGTGAGCATGGAGCCTTGGGGTCACTTTAATGAGTATGACACCTTGCCACTGCCAGCTTACTCTCTTCTCGCAGCAGAAGAAGCATCAAGGGAGGAAAAAGAGCTCAGCTCACATTAGCTCCCTGAGGGGAGCATCTCTGCCATAGCACTCCATCTCATTCCAGTCTCCTTCTCTCCCGGGAAGGGGGCAGTGAGCACAAAAACAAACAGAACGTGCTCCCTCAGAGTGCCTTGTGCTAACGCAGTGGCCAGCACCTCCCAGGACCTGCAGTCTCTGTTTAAATAGGCTCACAAGAGGATGCTGATTTGTCTAGGCTTTCTGCTGAGACCTGCAAGATGACCTGCAGAGTCTGGCTCAGAATCTGGTGGGCAAAGGACATCCAAAAATTGCTACCAAAAAAACAGCCCAAGTGCCTGAATTCTGGTCACATGTCAATTGTGAATGTGGGTCATTTTCCTTGCAGATCTCCTGTGCATTGCAAGGCCACGTTGTCCACTGCAGACTGCAGCAGCCAGGTATACCCATAGCCTTTTTCTTAGAAAACTGGGGTTATTTCTGTCTGTTTCTAGATCTTCCCTTCCCTCCTCTTTCCTATCCTCCTCCCAACAACACCTAAACCTATCTATCACTTTCTATCAATCTCAAAGCAGAGGGAGAGTTCTCAGAGCTAATGAAGTTTGGGAAAAGAAGCAGCAAGGCTGGAGAGGGGGAGACACATAAGCTCAGAAGGGACAGGTGAAACATGGGCTTCTGTATTAGACATCAGAGAATCCACAGCAGGCAAGATACCTTAAGTGAATTCGAAAGGAAGGAAAAAAATTCAGTCAACCATGAGAAAGAGACTGGGCAATGCCCATGGACGAAGGTGCTGGTCTCCATGGTTGTAAACAAAGAGAGAGAGTGGGTTTTGTCCTCACACCGGGATTTATTTGCAGGGGGATGTGGTTGAGTGGGGAAAGGTGTTCACATCTCACGACCTTGAGCCTTTGTATTTTCCTGCTTACACAGTTATACAACACAACCCAGCCTAGTTTTCAGGCACTTAGGACATGTTTTAGTTTCCTCCCCAAAGAACGAGGCTTTATTGGCTTTCCTGGCCCTGACCTTTGCTTCATCCTTGCTCAGTATGTCACAGCACAGGACAGACTTTGGTGCTGGGCTCCACAAGACCTCAATGAGTCTACTGTCAGGACCCAAAGGGCTTGAGGATGTCTGAGATATTCTGCTGACATCAGCTGGGATTTTTTTGTGATAGTTTGCTAGAGGTGGGCCAGATCCAAAGCACAATCTGGCACGGTGCTGTTGAGAGACGATGGTGTAAATGCGTCCCCCATCACACAAGCAGGGAGCTGGTGGCTCTCAGCAGTGGCAGTGGGAAGGTGTAAGGAGAAGATTTCCAGCCACCTCAATGGAAATATCCTCTGTAAATCTCCCTTGAAGACTCAGACATATGTTGGGGCATTTAGCACTGAAATTCAAACAATCTGGGATTTTTTTTCCCGACACATTTGTATTCTCCTGAGAGAGGACTCTGTTCCGTCTCCTGTCAACTCAGGATTGAATTTATGCTCAACACCTCTTCCCTCTACACACACCGTTTTTATATATATAAAAAGAAAGGCAGAAAAGAAAAAAAATAACAACAAAAACCATCAGCCTAAGAAGTACCATTAAGAAAACAGTTGTTTCTGCAGCCCCAGAGGGAAAGCGTAGCAAAAGAGGATCTTTGGAGGCAAAAGCCCAACTAAGCAGGCAGAAATTCTCTTCACTGAGGCTGTGAGCTGCAAAGCTTCCCACCCTTGCTCTCAGCCTGATTTCTGGGCAGCTGCACCACGAAAAGGAAAATCTTGCAAACTAATCAAGCCGTACTTTATGCTGCTTCTAGAGAACACTTTGAGGAAATTGCTCTTCTGTAATGGCTGTGGGGGAAAAGGGGGAAAAGAAAGATCTTTTTACGTGTGCATTTTATTTTACAGCATTGCAGAAAGGACCAAAACGGACCAGGGTGAAGGGGGTTGGTGCTCACCCTGAGTGCTTATTGACAGCAGTGGAGCTGGTGGATATACATTCATTTATGCCAGCTGAGAAACAAGGCCTGGGGTTCTCATTATGCAGACAACACTGAATCCCGATTTATTGTTCCCCAGGAATGAAGGAAGATGGAGGGTCAGGCAGCATAGAATCCAGATAAATAAGAAGCGGGAGCCATCTGGGGTCAACTGGTGCTGCTAAAATTTCAGGACAAGAAACTTGTTTACTGTAGCAAATCCTCTTCAACACCACCATGGATTAAAGGAGTCTTCCCTTTTCGGGGTCATGTAACGGGACAATGGAGCCTGTGGTGGGGGTGAAGCCAGGCTTGCAGATGTTATGGAGACAGCTTCCACCCCATCCCCCTGGAGCAAGACAAGGAGATCATTATGGCTGATGGGATTCAGTATGTCTGAAAAGCCCCTCCAAGCTCTGGAAACTGGATGAGGGTGATGGTGGGGGAAGGACACACAAAACCACACAGGTATCAGTGGGAGATGTATTTGCAAGAGGACCTGGCTTGGAGATGCACAGGGATATGTTATTATTGGGATCAGTACTGTTTAATATCTTCATCAACAACATAGATGGTGGGATTGAATACACCTTCAGCAAGTTTGCAGACGACACCAAACTGAGTGGTGCTGGGACACAGCTGAGTGTCAGGATCCATCCAGAGGGACCTGGACAAGCTGGAGAAATGGGGCCATGTGAACCTCCTGAGGTTCATTCAACAAGGTCATTTGCAAGGTCCTGCATGTGGGCTGGGGCAATCCCAAGCACAAATACAGGCTGGGGATGACGTGATTGAGAGCAGCCCTCTCCCAAGTGGAGAAGGGCTTGGGGGTGCTGGTGAGTGAGAAGCTGGACAGGAGCTGGCAACGTGCACTCACAGCCCAGAAGCCACCCGTGTGCTGGGCTCATCCCCAGCAGCGTGGGCAGCAGGTGGAGGGAGGGGATCCTGCCCCTCTGCTCCGCTCTGCTCTGGGGAGACCGCCCTGCAGGGCTGGCTCCAGCTCTGGGCTCCTCAGCCCAGCAGAGACATGGAGCTGTTGGAGTGGGGCCAGAGCCCTGAGCTCAGTGTTGGCCTCAGGTGGAAAAGTATTGGCAAGACTGTGTGGGACAACAGCTTTCTGCAAGTTTTGGACTCTGCCTTCCTAGGAAAATTTTGGTGGGTTTACCATTTTCTAGACAGAAGAGAGTACAAGACAAAGAGATATTCCTGCAACAACAAAACAAAAATTTTAGTGCAACTATCTTCTTAGACAGCAATAGGAGTTGACCATGAGACATGATCCCATGGGGAACCAGATGCTTTCTTCATGGAGCAAAGCTTGGAAAATGCATGTTGACACACAGCTCCAGGGAGGGCCCTGAGGAAATGCTGCCCTGGAACATGTGGGAATAGTAAATCTTCTCACAGAAGGAAGTCGTCTTCACCACTGACCTCAGGATTTCCCATTTCAGAAGGAAAACCAAAGCCTGTAGACCATGTGGTTTAGTCTGGTCAGGGTTGTGGCTGGGAAATGCTGGATTGGACAGCTGGGTTATACAGGACACTGGGCTAAGTGAACATATGGGTATCTCCTGGCTTTTCCATCTGAGCATGCATCTTGACAAGGCTGGATAACCAGTGGCAGAATTAAGAGGCGGGAAGACCCTTGTCACAGGATCCAGAGATTTTGAAGAGAACCACAATTAGTCCAGAGTACAGTGCTGGAGAATCAGGCACTGTGGTAAGTGATGCCACTTGAGGACCGGGGAGAGAACTGAGTGCCTTTCCCTTTGAACCACAGAATGACCTTTAGGAATGCAAGGGAGGAAAAATAACTCTGAAGCTCTCCTGCTGACATCCTTTTCTGCCTCTATTTGCCTTCCCGGAGTAAGGAGAAAATGATCATGGCTGATGAAATTCTGGGGTAGGAAGCTGTGCTTCTATGCTCCCATCCTCCAGCCCAGGGAGGGACATGAACTACAAGGGGATGCATTATAATGGTGATTGGAAGCAAAGAATATCCTCAAATGCTTCCCTGGAGGAACATCATAAATAGCCATTTTAAAAGCTATGAGAGAAGATGTGTAGAACACAGGCCTTGAAAATAATGTTTTCCCTCACTGTTGGAGTGGTTATTGGAAACACTAATTGGAGAGTTCAGGGTGAGCTCTAGGATGCTCTGATGCTTAAAAAACCCCAAACACATAAAACCTCCTGGTTAATGGAAGAGAAGATTCCATTCTAATAAACTGGAAAGCGTTCTCCAAAGTGGTAATACCGTGAGTCATCTTCCAGGAGCGGCCACATGCAGAAGTATTTGGCCCAGCAGTCAGATGTGAAGCCAGCAAAGGAACAACTATGTGAGCATTTGTGGAAAGTACAAAGTGCCAAAGGGAACGATGACAGTGTGTGATGCCGTGAGCTCCCTGCGTGTGAATGGAAGTAGCTACGACATCCCTCAATCACTCAATTCAGGATGAAGAAGTCAGGATTTAAGAAAAGCAAAGTTTGGCAGGATTTCTCCTAGAAGGTGGTTCAGCACATTAACATCCAGGGAGTAGCTGCTAAAAACGTTTACAATTACACCATTTTTATAAGTGATTTGAGGGGAATGAAACAATTTTATTTTCTTTATTTTTTATGTGTGGAAAGTGTCCGCTTGCTTTGAAAATGCTCATATTTCTCACCAAAGACTGAACTTGGGAAAGCTTTTTGCCAAACCTCACAAGACACAGGGTTCAATGAAAGGTTTATTTTTTTTATCCTTGAAAGAACAGAAGATTTTCTGTTTTGATTTTATCTCTGTTTTCAGGAAAGAACAAAACACTTACCAGCCACATTCACCTCAAAGGCTGCTAAGGTCAAAATCCTGGAATATGGAAGAAAACTTGGAAAGGGTCTCTAAAGTTTTAGTTCAAACCTGCCTCTGGGCTGTACTTACATCATATGAGATAATGAATCGATGGATGATACTAACAACAAGGCCCTGGAGAAAAAGCTTTGAAAATCGGTGCCAATTTCTGGCTCTGAATTCTCCAAATTGCAGAGACAGCTGCCAAGGGCAGATCCAAATTCCACCTAATCCAAGACGAGATCTGAGCACTTTGAAACGTGACTTGATTCAAAGCCTGGATCTGAATTCTGCTGGAAACACCTCCCTCTTCTCCAGCAAGGCCTTCAAAAAACATCAGAGACACCAGAGTAACCTATCAGGACAAATCCAACTTGTACAGCAGAATATATTTACATTTTTTTTATTCTACTTTTTATTGCTGGTTAGGAGAAGGACAAGATGCATGACAAGAGTGACGTGCAGAAGAAGATTGCTCTGTGATGATCTTGTTGGTTTGCTGCAGCATCTCCCTGCCACAGCCATTAGGACAGTTGAACTGCAGTGACTGGAGGCCAAATTGAGGCCAAGCAGGGACTTGGCCCCAGCAAGCCCTCAGGTGCAGGAGGTGATCCCTCCAAAATCCATATGAGAATGGAGGTTTGGTCCTGGCTGTTTTGCACCGTCCCAAGACTTTATCAAAGAGCAGATGAATCTCTCCCAAGTACAGAGCTGAGATGTAGTTGCAATGCTCCTCACTCCAATGCTGGTGAAATGTAGCCATGGAGAACGTGCAAACAAGAGGACAGCCAAACTTCAAAATTCCATTGCCTGGAGATTTGTGTGACACACTCACAGGTCAGCATGACATGTCTCAGGGCTCACAAGTTAAAATTGTCCCCAGGGTTTTAGGCATCTTGGGTTCCAGCTTGAGAACCTGCTCATCCAGCTCAAGGACTGGAGGTGGAAAGGAGGGTATTTTCTTGCACAATACATGTTAAAGATTGTCACCAGGGAAAACCCCAAGAGCTCCTTGGGCAGGGGCATTGGTGAAGAAACCCAGGAGAAATACTGTATTCTTGGAGCCCCTGGAGGTATTTAAAGGACATGCAGACATGGCACTGAGGGATGTGGTTTAGTGCTGGACTTGACGGTGTTAAGTTTATGGTTGAGCTCAATGATCTTAAGGGTCTTTTCCAACCTAAATTAATCCATGATTCTTGGAGTCAGGAATTTTCTGGCAGACTAGTGACCATCCAGATGATAAGTATATAGCCACCTTTCAGCTTTGAATAAGAATATCCTAGGAAGTGGTCGCTCCAGCTCATGCATCCCAGCTCTTTTCTAACTCAAGGAAAACGGTCAGCTTAGATCCTGTGACATGTTTCCTGTGACAAGCACAAGAGATGAAGGATGTCACCAAACAAGAGCCAGTGCCTGGGTGCCTGGAGCAGAGGAGCCCAGTGGATTGTCCCCTTGCACAAAAAAACCTACTTGTCTGGAGATTTGCTTGCCCAGAGGGATGCTCCTGAACACAAGAGCTGGGATTGTAACTGGATCAAGCTTATGCCGGGCTACAGAACAACCCCAGACACATCCAAATGAAGAACCTTGGCCTCAACACTGCACAACCCACCTGATGCTTTTCCACCCTTTGGAGCTGTGTGCACTATCAGCTGAGCCTGTTCAGGGATTTCTATGATGTGAACCCAGCTACTGTCCCACAAGCACATTGCTGTCTGTGAGGTGAAGCTGGCCAGCTCCATCCCCACTTTGCACAGCGCTCTGTGCCCAGCTCCTCTGTCACCACTAAGCCCAGCTCTCTCCTGGCCACGGAGTGCATTTCCAGCATTTGCCTGGCCCCAGGATTAGATGAAAGGAGAGCGGTCGTGGGAGAGCTCCAGAGATTTGCACTTCCTTTGCCAGCATCCTGAAAGACTGGTGCATTCGCAGACACAACACTCCATTATTCATGCCTGAAAGATGGAAAATAGGGCACATTACGGTATCAAAACCCAGCACCTAAAATCACTCACTTTGTAGTCTGCAATTGAAAGCATATATTGAGTCATATTAGGATGGAGAAGTTTCTTTTCCGAGGGAAATCTCTCCTTCCCAGCTACCACATGGGGCACAGCTTTCTGGCTGCAGCTGCTAGCTCTGCAGGTGGAACATCTGCCCATGTGCTTGGGGCAGCAAACTCCATCACGAGCCAAGCCGATCTTGATTTACATCGTGGCAACCGAGATAGCACTCCATCTTCTGCTTTTTGGAAGGGGGTGTCTGCGTACATGTAAAGGCATGCTGTAAATCAGCACCCATGGAACTGGGGCTTTGCAAATTCCTACTCCTGTTGAAGCCACTATTTTTTGCTAGTCGTGTGTGGGCAGGACACACAACAGTCTTGTTTACTTGGTGTTTGCAGTGTGACTGCCCTTGGGTCACAATAACCCTCCACAACGCCCCAGGCTG
>NW_010400619.1:553-15318 GCF_000710305.1 Buceros rhinoceros silvestris | reverse complement strand
TGACCAGCCCTGGTGGGGCCAGCAGGACCAGGGCAGGGATCATCTGGAGGAACAAACAACAGGATGAGAGGAAGCGGCTTTCGGTTGCTGCAGGGGAGGTTGAGGTTGTCCCTGAGGAACCATTTCTTGGTTCCCCGTTGGGGTTGTGCAGGCCTGTCCCAGGCTGCCCAGGGCAGTGGTGGAGTCCCCATCCCTGGAGGGGTTGAGCAGCCGTGTGGAGGTGGTGGGAGGGACAGGGGTCAGTGGGGACCTGGCAGTGCTGGGGGAACAGGTGGACTTGATGAGCTTAAAGGTCTCTTCCAACCAGAAAGATTCTCTGTGATTCTCTGTGTCTCACCTGGCAAGACAAGGTCCGTCAGCCCTGAGCCTAGAACACATGTGTTGCTGCTGTCTTTTTCTGTGGACTCATTGTCATCTAGAAGCAGCATTTGTTTGTTATAGAGACCAGCTGCTGTTATGGACTGGAGGATGCGATTCATTTCATCAACCTTTGGATGTGCAGGTACCTATTCACAGCCATTGCTCTCCAGAGTCAGTGCAGCTAAGACATGGTTCTGTGAGCAGATATAGACATGTACCTTGGGACAAGAAGACTTGCACCCTAAAAACACCTGTTTCTCCCCATTGTCTCTAAGGAAAACCTCAGTGACTGCCTCCAGCGATCAGCCTGAGTTCCAGCCTTGTCTTCCATGTTTAGCAGGGAAGACACCACACCAGGCATCTGTCCAAGACAAGTCAGGGCAAGAGCAAGGTATGTCAGGAAGGAAGAGTCCTGGCAATAAGGCACGTCGCTGACAGTTGGCTCACCATCTGCAGATACTGCCAACATCTGCCCCTTCTGCTCTGTGCTGTACGTGCTGACAGCAACGACACGTGAAGGGAAGATCTCTGGAGAATCCTGGGAAGCAAAGGGCTCAAACCCGACAGGACAGTTGTACAGGGTATGTGTTTGACACCCTGCAAAACATGTTCCATGTAATACCTTCTTACCCTCAAATAATTCTGAAGACCCTGGCACCTCTCTTAAGCACTACTGAATTGGGGAAACTGAGGCAGGCTGTAGTGGCAGAGGTGATGGTTCTGAGGATGTTAATCAGTGTGTGCCAAAGCAAAGGGATGAACCTGTATATCAGAACGCCTAAGCCAGTGCTTTAGGCACTAGAAAATCTACCTTCCTGGATGTGATATTGCTTCCCCTCCAACTTGTGAGGGAGAATATTGGCTGCAGGTGTCCTGCCAGCAGCAGTTTTAAGGGGAAAAGGAGGAAGATTAAAGGACAGAAGCAAAAGCTCCTCTCTTGTGGCATCTTTCACACAACCATTTCCCTTTACAATGTCCCAAGCATCCATTAAGGAAGCTTTTAGGACCAGCCCTTTCTCTTGCCTTACAAATGAAACCAGATGCCAAACCCTCAGAAGTGGCAGCAGCAGTAAAACAAACCGAACCGGTAGATTCACCTCCTGAACCTGGCAGTAGCATGAGACCACCTTAGCAAAGTCAGCACGGGATCATCCATCACCTCACAAAATTGCTGCTGCTCTAATTAAAAAGAGACTGTAAAGATTTGGATTTTTTTTTATCAAATATTGGAAAACGAAGCAATTAGTGTCTTTGTTACTATTCATAAGCTGGAGTTCCACTCAATAAGTGCCCAAAATGAATGATGGAGGGTTGTTTCTGCTCAGGAGCAAAGAAGCCTGATTCTGCACTGACTAGGATGAGGAGGAAAGTGTTTTATTTATTTTGGTAGCCTTTCTTCCACCATGGCTTGTGGGAGAGAATGCTCCTCATCTAGCCGTGATGTGAAATAAACCCTAAGTATGTTCTTCCATACTTAAAGGGTGAAAAAAGGGTTCAGGGGAATGTTTAGTTGCTACATCTTCCTCTGAACCTCCCCATCATCTCAGTCTGCAGCAGCTCTGGGAGTGTGTTTCTCAAACCCACTGCAGGCAACCCCACTGCAAAGCCATGGGCATTCGGGTTCAGAGTGAGCAATCATCTCCTACCAATGCCTTCCCTCTCCTGACAATGCAGCTATTTAGGTTCTGGTTCATGGAGGTTTTGGGTCATGGAGGACATCATGAAATTAGGAAGGAGAAATGTGGGTTATTTTTTTCTTTTTACTGAGTAGGTTTTCATCAGGAAAAAATGACTGCAGGTAAAGTGTTCATGTGTCATCATCAAAACTGAAAACATCTTTCACTTTTCTGTGGAAATATTTGTCGGCTTCCATCAAGTCTTTTGAGTTGTGCAGGGGCTTCAGTAGTTCCAACAATGTCAAGAAAAGATAGCCCTTTCCACTTTTAATCCACCCTCTAACCACATCCTCCTCCTTCCACCCTGTGTCTCCCCAGCGCTGTTGCACTGTCCCAGCTGCTTCCTCCATCCCAGCTCCTGTTTTGGTTTTTGGGTTCGGGTTTTGTTTTTTTCTTTTCTTCCTGCCTTTTAGGAGTTTTGGTAACTCCTTTCCAGGGAATTTTTTATTTTGGCAAACATGCAAAGCCAGCTCCTTTGGGAGAAGTTGGTGGAGCATTTCCATTTCACTGCTAGGGACTCAGAGTTTTGTCCTTGAAGCCGCGTGCCTTCCGCTGATTTAATGCAGAGCCTTTATGTGAAGTTAAGGACAAATACTTTCCCTTACAGAACCACTCCCTGTGACAGCCTCGCTAATTAGTTGTTATTAACAGTGATAACAGAGCTATCAGTTTTAATAGGCAGCAGATTATGGCAATTACAGTGAATTCACCGGCTATGGGAAGCCGGAGGTCTGGCTCCAGGGACAGACGGGCAAGTTTTGTCAGGCAGCACACGCAGGGCAGAGCTGCTGGGTAGAAGGGTGCTCCACAAACATGAATTCACAGCTGGGAAGATGTACCAGCCAGTGGGACCAGGTGGTGAGGGACAGTAGGTAGCATAAATGTATGGAGAAAGTGGAAAGAGCAAATTTGGAAATGCCTTTTTTTGGTCTGTCTTTACTTTTTCTTCTGCGTTTTGTTCTGTCTCTACCTTTGCTCCTCTCTCTACTCCCTTACTCCAGAAGAAAACAGTGGAGAAAAAACAGGACGAGAAAATTACAGAAAATATCAACATGCTATTGCTTCATACTGTCCCTGGCTGATGGTCTCTGATGTGTGTGAGCTGTTTTGGCTCACTCCCCTGGGTGGTCATGGAGAGCAAGGTCAGCATCTTTGCAGGGTTCCAAGGGCCAACCTGAGGCTGAACCTTTCCATAGAAAGCAGTGAAAAGGGGTGTGAGGTCCAAAGGCCACCTGGCTGGAGGGGTGGTGATGTAGGGGAAACCTCAGAAGTCCCCACAGCTCATTAATGGTTTTGGCAAGTCCACCTGCCTGGACCTCTCAAACTAACCAGAAATGTGGAAAACACTTTTAAGGACAGTCTCATCCCACCTTCCCACCATGCTCACAGCCCCTCCAGCAGCAGAGGCATTTCTCTATGTGTATGCATTTCCTTCTTCCCTGATGAATTTTTCTTCATTAAATCAGCTGTTGGGAGCAAAACCAACATACTGACACAGCAGCCCATCACTCCTCAGGAATACGTTTACCAGAGGCAGCCCCAGCTGTTTTCCCCATTATCAGCGGAGCTGATGAAAACATCTCCAATCTCTGTAACATGCAGATCCCCGTCCCCCTGCTTCACTATTCCCTCAACCAAACAGCCTGGCTGGAAGGACAGTCCACCACATGGGGACCCTGGAGTCAGGGTTGCAGTGACAGCCCCTGAAAGTCTGCTCTTCTGCTCCTCAAAGCTGGATCCCCTGTACCCCATGCAGCACGCTGCAGAAGACCTCCCACACAAGAGATGGAGGAAAAGCAAGAGGCTGAGGGGCTGCAGATGTGAATCACCTCATGCTTCCACTTTGCACTCATTTTCATAACCAAACTCCAGGAGTGTCTAGAGACAACCACTGAGATCAAAGCCTTGTTAGACACACTGAAAAAATAGGTGGAGCCTACCCCGAAGAACTGCGGATCTGAGCTGGAAAAAGGGTAGGGGAAGGGGGACTTCAGAAACAAATCGTCTTGCCCTGGGCCCAAAGGCTGGGGTACAGCCAGGACTACATCTCCCATGCTTTATTCTGAGTCATCTCCCATGATTCCCTCTGAGGGATGAGTGAGTTTTACTGGCAAGCATTGGAGATGTCAGAAAGAACTTTGCGAGATGTATTACAGAGAAACCATCTGTTGCTCTGTATCTGCTGCATGCCTCTGATGAGATGTTGCTGGATGGCTTGCAGGACTTGGGCTTGAATTGGATGCTGTGCTGTAATCACAGAATTGTTTGGTTGGAAGAGACTTTTAAGATCAGCAAGTCCAACTGTTCATCCTGCACTGTCAGGGTCCCTGAACCATGTGCCTCAGCACCACATCAACACCTCTGCTAAACCCTTCCAGGGATGGGGACTCCTCCACTGCCCTGAGCAGCCTCTTCCAATGACTGACAACCCCACTGGGGAAGAACCTTTTCCTAATATCCAACCTAAACCCCCCTGGCACAACTTGAGGCTGTTTCCTCTCATCCTGTCATTCGTTCCTGGGAAGAAGAGACCAACCTCATTCTCACTATAACCTCCTTTCAAGGAGTTTTTGAGAGGAGAAGGTCTCTCCTGAGCCTCCTTTTCTCCAGGCTAAACTCCACAACACAGGTTCCTCAGCTGCTCCTCAGTGCGCTTGTGCTCCAGACCCTGCTCCAGCTCCGTTGCCCTTCTCTGGACACGCTCCAGCCCCTCAATGTCCTTCTTGGGGTGAGGGGCCAAAACTGAACCCAGGATTTGAGGTGTGGCCTCCCCAGTGCCCCCAGTACAGGAGGATGATCCCTGCCCTGGTCCTGCTGGCCACACCAGTGCTGGTACAAGCCAGGATGCCATTGGCCTTCTTGGCCACCTGGGCACACTGCTGGATCCTCTTCAGCTGCTGGTGACCAACACCTCCAGGTCCTTTTCCCAGGGCAGTTTCCAGCTGCTCTTCCCCCACCCTGGAGCATTGCAGGGGGTGGCTGTGACCCCAGGGCAGGATGCGGCACTTGGCCTTGTTGAACCTCAGCCCGTTGGCCTCAGCCCATTGCTCCAGCGTGTTCAGATGCCTCTGTAGAGCCTCCTGAACTTCAAGCAGATCAACATACGTGCCTAACTTGGATTATGCAGATGGTGTAGATAGGTGCCCTCTATCCCCTCGTCCAGATCATTGGCAAAGATATTAAAGAGAACAGGCCCCAATACTGAGCCCTGGAGAACAGGCTGCTCTTCCCCCACCCTGGAGCATTGCAGGGGGTGGCTGTGACCCCAGGGCAGGATGCGGCACTTGGCCTTGTTGAACCTCAGCCCGTTGGCCTCAGCCCATTGCTCCAGCGTGTTCAGATGCCTCTGTAGAGCCTCCTGAACTTCAAGCAGATCAACATACGTGCCTAACTTGGATTATGCAGATGGTGTAGATAGGTGCCCTCTATCCCCTCGTCCAGATCATTGGCAAAGATATTAAAGAGAACAGGCCCCAATACTGAGCCCTGGAGAACAGGACTTGTGACTGGCCACCAACTGGATTTGACTCCAGGTGTGGATTTCCATGGCTGCTATGTGGAATTCTACGACTGGTGCAAGAGTCAATGCATCAGACAGTGCTAGAAAGAGTGCATCAGCTGCTAGAACCGTCACCGTGAAGAGTGATGGAGCTGTGCTGAGAACGTGACATCCCCAGGCCTGACGCAGGCTGGAAAGCAGCACTTAGGGAAGCACAGACCTTCCGAAGACTGTTTAGTGCAGCATTGTACTGGCTGATGTTGTAGCAGGATTCTGCAAAGATTTTATGTCTTCCCCATAAATTTAGAGAGTCCCTCTCCCGCTCCGCTTTCTCCCACATGAAAATCACCTTCTCAACTCAACCTGAGACCCCAGAGGGAAGCAGCTCAACTAACACTTGCCCACTTAACCCTGGCTCTGCAGAACATAAAAAGGGGTTTGGTATATCCAGAATGTCCCAGAGCTGATATCCTTGAGGGATTCTGCTTCACAGTGGTAGGAATAAAAGAGGTGAAAATACTGATAAATGATCCTCTTCATTTTTGTTTCTTTTTTTTTTTTTTCCTACCATCTCTCACAAAGCAGAAAAAAAATGGCACGGACTCAATTTCTATAATGTTCTGTTTTCATTTGTAAGAAGAATATTTTCAAGCTTAGGTGCCAAAAGCAGGGAAATTAAATCTGTATTTCGACAGTTAAATAAGAGGCTCAATTTTCAAACGCAGCAATACCCTGTATTTTCTAATTGCTACCAGAAGAGACTGAAATCTTACTTCATTTTTAAAAGGGTATTTTCCAACTCCAAAAAGAAAACTTTTTCATTTGCTGAGCATTCCCACAAAAAACATCCGTCAGGGAATGAGGGACAAGAAGTCAACCAAAAAACAACGATCAAGTTTTTCCCTTTCACAGTTCAACTCCTGGCAACAGGCAACTTAGATGGATTCAGTAGCAATGGAACTACGATGATCAAAGGTCTCATGCTCAGCTGTTCTTCCGTTTCTCTGCAGTGAAGGGTTGAACCTAAGCTACTGCCAGTGGAAATGAGGAAATTATGGGACTCTCAGTGCTTATGTTTGCTCTTAAGCCTGTTTCTCTGCTTTGCTTTATGGCATGAAAGTCTGGCTCTGGCAGCTGTCTTTACTCACAGTCTTAACCCACCCTCTGACAGCAACCCCACCCTACATAGCTTGGCCCAACTTCTTTTCTCCATCCAAACCAGGAGGTACTGGACACCATGGGGAAATTGTGGTGCTTGCGAGAAGATAAGGTTATGCTTCATATTAGGCCAACCAAAACATTGTGTCCCAAGGAGAAGCCTTCATAGCAGATGCTCCCAAATCCCAGCAAAAGGGTAAGAAAATGTGAGCTCAAACTTGCTTTCAAACCCATTCTCACAATCTATCTTCTGCTGAAATCTAGTCCTCATTCTGAGCTTAGTACATCCCTACCTGCCCCATCTGTTGAAAGTATAAATCCATTCCTATATAACAGTTATTAAAACAGTGATCCCTTTAGTGCTCAGCATGGAGAGGGAGCTTTTTGAGTGGATGGGAATGTCACTGGAGCATGGGCTTCAGGATTTGACCTTGACATGAGAGGTGTTGAATTAGGTCTAGCGTTGAGAACTTCCCGTCATTTCTCCCCAAATGCCAAGACCCAAGGTTGACATTGATGGAAGACCAGATGCTCTTAGATAACTTATTGCATGGTGGAACGGCTGTCAGAGTCAGAAAGCAAAAGAAAATGCAACCCAAAATTCTGAGGGAAAATGGAAGTTTGTCATGAACCACTGAAAAACAGCCCGGTGCTGGAATGAAGAATAACACTGTCTGGAGAAAAACTGTCACTAGAGATGGGTGGACTTCATCCTCTTGTCATTCTGAGAAAGCTCTGAGACATGCTAGCAAAGCCGTGTGGGAAATATTTCCAGTGTCGGCCCTCCATGCCAGTGGATAAACAAAGGACTTAAGTCCCCAAGGGCTGTCCATCAGCTTTGAGGCCATTCCACCAACCTTATGATTTACTAGAAGAAAAACAAGTTTGGAAAGCAAATGCATGGACTTTCCAAGGAGGCCCCCAACCACAAGGAAGAAGATTCTTTGACCCATAATGTGTTTTATTCTGCATTTATGCTCATGAAGAGTCTGAGAAGATGGCCTCAATGTGTGTGACACAGTGAACACAAGAAATTCCTTTCTCAGAAAAGGTGGGCAGCTGGATCAATGGCACCAAACACGCTTTGCAGAGTGAAAGTTCTTCAGGCAGCTGTTGCTTCTGGAAATGCAAACAAACCAGCACTGGTATGCAGCAGTTTTCATAGCATCGTGGTATCTGGTACCTCTAATAAATCCACGGGATGAAGCATGGGTCGTTTGGCGTGTTGAACATTAAAGGGACTACAGTGGCATTCAAGACAACCTCAAGAACGAGGCTGTTTGGCTTTGAAGAGCCTCTTGCACCACGCGAGTCGATAGTAGAATAGCTCGGTTATAAAACATGGTCACCTTGATTATGCAGCAGGACACAGGCTGCTCTCCTTCTTATCAGAAAAAGTTTGGAAATGAACACAATATCACCGTGTTATTAAGAAAAGGAGGAGGGAAGGAAAGCATTGCAGCAATAAAAACGTCAGTCTCCAGTTTATTTTAAAAAATACTAAAACAATGAACTGAAAGCGGGAAATCCAGAAAACTCCTTTGATAAATGTCAGTACTTTTAAATTAGGACAAAGGAATTAGAAAAATGGAGGCTTATGTTTAATTCACTTGAAAGCAAATTAAAGGGTTCGGCTTATGGATGAAAGAGAAAATTAGGTTATTTTTTCTCTGGGAGTTACCAAGGCTACTGCAGCCTGGCGAAAGCCACAGTTCAGCACACAGCTTGGCGAGCTGCTATTGACAGGGCTGTTTGCACATCTTAAGTGGATTTAGGGGAAGTGGCTCCATCTCAGGAGTCGGAAGCTGGACCAGACACTGTGTCACATCTTGGCAGGGACAGCACTCGGTTGGGTCTGTCTAATCCAGGGCTTTTTCCCCAAATAATCCTTTCTACCGCGCACTTTGTAGGGGAGGTGGTAGCACAATGAAGTTCTCAGCAGCAGGATGTTTGATTTTTGAGGTAGTCACGCACTAGTTAAAGTCATCTTCTGCACCTTGGTGTGGTGCCTCCAGCATTTTCACCTGGGCTAAATGTCTGGTTTTAGCCGGGCACCCAAAAATGTTGCCCCTCAGTCTATGTGTGGATGTCCATCACCAGTATATGCTGCCAAGGCTCAAACTGGGAATGCTTTCCAACAGAGAAATGGTTGAACAAGTGCCCTGTTTAAGGAAATCCTTACTTTCAGGTTCATGACTTTACATTTTGTACTATTTCATCCTGTTTCTGCTTATTCTTATGTTCTTCTCAGTAATATTCAGCTCCTCCTGCATTTTACGGAGGTTTCTCAGCTTTGTTCCATCAATGGGCTTCATTAGCACTTCATTTCCTCCTTGGGGGCCAAAATTGTTACTGCAAACCTTAAACGAATCAATTGCAAGACAGACCCAGGAGAAACTCCGCTAATAGATGGGCTCCCCATCCACCACTGTTCAATATAATTTCCCCGTTAGCCACTTCCTCACTTTTGACGTGGTTCCCTCATCAAACACTGTCTCTCCCACTGAAGTAACAAGGTTACCCCATGGCACTGCATCAGTTTCTCGTTTAAAATCCACGGAAAGGGGATTTTTCACGTGACCATTTTTTCCCTATGGAGTTTTATTTTATCCTAGAAAAAAACAAGTTTGCATGTTACGATCTCTTAGCCAACCCCTACATCTTTACTGTCCCCTCCGTCCATATTATGATAAGTTTGAGCTGTCACAAGCATCTCTGAGGTCTCTTGGATTACCTCTCTGTTTCAGATGTAAACCTGGTTTTGTTGTTCCCCAGAGGCTGCACCTTGACTTGATGCTTTTCTTTCGTGTCCTTGCCTCCATATCCGAAGTAGTGCACGCTGGTCCTTGGATATCTGGTGATGGAGAATAGCCAGTCCTTCCAGTACAGCACTTTTTGGGTTAGAGCTTCTCGGTAGTTCTCATTTCTCAGTGCATTTTCTTTCTCAGTGCACTTTGCTTTTGTCAACCTCTGCAATGACTCATCTCAAGCAGAAGCACAGGTGAATTTTTTTTTCCAAGGGATCTTACCTACATTATGGCAAAACATATAACTGGATATCAGCCATGACCTCTTCCCTCATTTAACTGTGTACTGTCTGCCCATCTTCTGCGTTTTCTTTTCAATGTATCACGTGAACAGACCTCTGAAGAGTACCAGGGGATTGGGATCATTACATCACGCAGATTCCCTATTCCCTTTGCTTAGCTCATAATAATTGCAAACTGTAGCAGATTAATTCAGTTAATTCTGTATCCCACCCCCCAGCAAGGTGAGGAGGGTTGGACAAGGCAGAGGGGGTTGGACTAGATGGTCTTTAAAGGTCCCTGCCAACCCAAAGCAGAGGCACTGTGGAGTCCCTGGAACAATAAAGATCTTCCTAGAAAAGTTTGACAGCAGCCACAGTTACTGATTGTTTGGTTTGGTTTTTATTTGATCCTAAATGGCAACATGTAACTCTCCTACTCTCCTGCCAGCCCAATTTAATAGGTTTGTGTGACATTATCTCAGAAGTTCAGCAACCAGAGAGTCCCAGAACAACACGTCTGCAAGCAATAAAGAGGAGCAAGGAGAACATATCCTAAAGCGGAAAACTCAGCCAAATTTCCAACTCTCAGCTCTTATACTCTCACAAACAGCTGGTAAGACAGAAGCAAGACCCTCCTCCTGCCCTCTCCTTCTTAAAGGCAGCAGCTACAACAGATGATTAAAAAGGTGATGCAGATAATGCAGGCTGGTGCCCAAGCACAGTAGACAAGGAGGAACATCACAAAAGCTTTTTCCACATCAGGAAAAGGTTAGTCTGCTTCTGAAAGTGGCCAGTAATGGATATCTAAGGAAAAGGATAAGAATGGGGTCAGCATGGAGCAAAACTTGTTCAAAATATTCTCCTGACCTCCAGCCTTGAAGCTCTGGGAGTTCCTGAGCCACACTGACATCTCTGTACTTAACTTACTCTTGCTGGAGCTCTCTTTGAAATCAGGTTTTTTTTTTTTTTGGAACTATGTTTGTTTTTAAGAATCACAAAATCCTACAGCAAAATCAAGGCAAGAACACACCAAAGGTCCAGTTTTCTCGAAGAGTTTTAGATCTGCTTCCTTCTCATTTAATTTCCTGGCCCTCACTGTGGCATGGGATGAGGCAGAAGACAGGTGGTCTCCATCCACCTTGCTAAAGTAGATCTTTGTCCTCTGGCTGCACCTGTATCTTCTCCTGGCTGAAGAGACAATGGTAGTCAGGCTAAATTCACTCCATCTGCAGAAGGTGATCCACCTCTTAGATCAGGTGGTATAGGTGAAGCGAGTGAGAACAACCTCTCATGTGACTCTGCAGATGGAAATGATTTTTGAAGGAAGTCGTTCAGAAAAAGGTCTATCAGCACCAGACTCCCATCGGCAAGTGTGCTATTGACTTTCATTGAAAACTGCTGTCCCTGCTCCATGTTGACCCCCTGAAGGGCATCCAGTGAGGGTCCTACCTCTGTAAGATGTGTATAGGGAGGGATCACTTTAGAACCTGCCCAGTAATCATGGTACTGCAGAGCATCCCAGGCCGGCTGACTCCACCTCCTGTGCTTGGAGACAAGGTGGTAGCCACCCCTGGGGCTCTGAGTTTATCCTCCTTATTCCCTGAGCTTTAATGCCTCCAATAAAACCCTCCTGTCTCTGATCTACCTCCTTTGGGTGACCTCCTAATTTTTGCTCATGTAAAACAAGGTTTATTGCTAAAGTGAAGAAGGATTTGGCTCTGGGTTTCTGCAGCCATTTGGTTTATACATAGCTGCTGTGAGGCTCAGTGGGTTTCCAGAAGTTTTCAGCAATTATAGCACAATCCTGTCAGTCACATCATCATTAACAGACTTTTCTTTGAAGCCACATCAAGGAAGCTTGCAGAGCTGATCTGAAAGCGTGTAACCCTTTTTTGGGGGAGCTATCAGTCCCAATTTTTAGGTTTTCCAAATGGTCCCGAACAGTGAGGTCTAGAAATGTTTGGGGCAAGAAATAATCTGGTCTTTCCCAGTTTTGGGGAGCAAGATAGTGCATGGGTCTTCTATGCCACCTCATAGTGCCTGGTACATTCCTCCCCACATCTGCCTGGTTTTCTCTGCCACCCCAACAGGAGGTTCCATAGATATTCACATTTCCCACTGCACTTTACTAGACAGTGTTTTCCTTAGTCTAAACCTCCCCAAGCCTTCTGGCCAGCAGTGGTCTTGTTACCTGTGTGTCATGAGCTTAGAGTCTGCCCTCAGTTCCCTGAGAGGTGTTTTGAAGCAAGAGACATTTGTACATGGGTATCTTGGGATGGGTGGATGGGTGGATGGGTGGATGGATGGATGGATGGATGGATGGATGGATGGATGGATGGATGGATGTTCTAGAATGGTCCTGGCTGTTTTCCATCTTTCCTGAGTTGCATGAATCCCTTAATCTCTCAGTCATCACTTCACCATTCAAGAGAAGAGCAAGCTACAGTTCTCTTGCCTTGTTTCTCTGGCTATTTTTGGATTAGGGGACCATTTATTGGCACAGGAGTGGGCATGGTAGGGTCCTCCACAGCATTCTCCCTCAAGGAAGACAGACCAAAGTTGTGCTCCAGTTTCCACTGTAACCAGTTTCACTCTCACAAGCACATTTCTTTTAATCAGCATATTCTCTGTGCCTTCCCTGCCCAGTGATTTCTCCATGGACCTCCCCAAACAATCCTTTCTTTCACTGCCTTTGCTGACTCTGTTGTCTGGAGCTCTGGGGAGCAGCTTTTCAAGAGAGGTCTAACATAAGGAACAACGGGTTTTTTTTACACCTGAGTGATCAATACCTCGGTTCATTTGTAAGGAAAGGTAGCAGGTATTTTAGGGAGGGGGTGTGTGTGTGCACTTTATTCATTTCAGCATCCACCCAGTGATTAGGAGACAGCCAAGATCTGATAAATAAAGCAGCAAGGAACAATGATCCCTCTCTCTTCACAGCATTTGCAGCAAGTCTTTTCTTGGTGGCTTTTCCTAGTGCATGGGTCGTGTATGACCCCCTCCCTGGCATGCAAGTAATTACAGAAAGGCAGGAAATGCCTCCCTTTAGGGACAAATGCAGGGGGTTGTCTATGCCTGGACTTTCCCCATCCCCAAAAAATCCTGCTATTTTTTTTTTTCTTCAGACTTATGAAGAAATGTTGCTTTCATAGCACTGATTCCTTCACAGCATCCCCTTGTCTAGAAGGGGAGGATGTATCCTGTCCTTAGACCAAGAGAGGACAGCAAGGCTGCCTTCGCATTGCCCCCTCCACCTCCAGCCCTGCAGATGGAGGATGTTGATCCAACTTGACCAAAAAGAAGGTTTTTCTGCAGCTCAGACAAGACATAGTTCCAGGGAAAGCAAAGTCCCCACACTCTTGCTGTCAGCACCCTTGTGTGAGGTGGGACACTGAGCCAAACCCATCCCTTCTTTAATGCATTGGGTGATGGAGCTCATGTCACCTCTTTTGGCTCAAGGGCATCAGAATACTGATTCCTGGTGGGAGGGCAGATATTTTCCAAGGAAAATACTTTTTCACTAGTTAAAAAAATGCCACAAAATCTCACATATGTTCCAGTGGTATTATTTTTCCTGGGCAAGTATCTACTTCAAAAATAGAACACTAAAAAAGAATCTGCCAAATAATTAAAAATAATAATAAGCAGAAAAATCCAATCATTTCCCCAGTTTCCCAGCTAGATGTTTCAATTGCATCTCATTGTAAATTCATTTTGAAATTTGCTCAAACATAATCACACTCTCCTTTACAAAGTCAAAAAAAAAAACCAACCCTGCTCAAGAGTATTTTTTTTTTTTTACTGAGAACGAGGTTTTATTAACACTTTCTTTTTCCCCAATGAGTAGCTCAGGAAGTGCTCGTTTAGAATATGGAATAAAATTATTAAAGAATTTTATCTATTTACAATATTTCAATTCTGACAGAGGACTAGAAAACCCACTAAATGAGCAGCTCCAGACTGGGACATGGTAGAAGCTTTCAAGAGGAGCAGAGGCCAGGGATCACACTTTGCTTTTGATTTGCCAAGAGGGAAAGAAAAGGTATTTCCACAACTTTTTAATGCTTTGTATATAAAACACCTACAGATGGCTGGATTAATTATTTCCCTTCTCTGTTTTGCTCATGAAAAAGAAAAATGTGCAATTCCTCTGGTTTTCTCGGAGAACTTGCGGGAGGATTAATGAGGTGATGCCACGAGGAAACGCGAATTAAGAACCCTGAACAGCTCCAGTGAAAAAACCTTCCAGGAGCGTTTAAATACCTGTATAGCTAAAACACCTGACCCGGCAGTTGAGAAAAGCTCTCGCTGCAAATGTTCAAAAGACTGCCTGAGCTTTCGAAGTGGAATGAGTGCCCCGGTGCTTCTCTGAATCATCAGAGGAGCCTCTGTGTTAAGAAGAGAGACAGGGAAGGAGGGGAGGAAGGACAAAGGGGAGAGGAGAGGAGAGGAGAGGAGAGGAGAGGAGCGGAGTAGGAATGATCCTCACCTGTGCTGAGCCGGACCCACCATGTGCCCAGTGTGGGGCAATGAGCGATGATGAAGAAGGGCTATCAGCCCTCTGGTGCCTCAGAAAGATGAGGAGGAGGAGGGAGGAGACTGGGAGGCGCTAGTTCAGACAGCCACGTCTCAGAGGTAAAAGGCAGTGCTGGTAGCAGGTGCTTGTTGAAGGTAAGGACAGGTTCAACTTCAACAGGTGAGGAGAGGAGAGGAGAGGAGAGGAGAAAAGGAAAGAGAAAAAGCTTTGAAAGGGCAAACCTGTGTTGGGAGGAGGAACAGGGGTGGTTGTGTTTACAGGGTACTGACTTGGAAATGAGGCTTCTTACTGTCGGTCAGTTAATTACTGGGTGAAGCTGAAGACATCACATTTTGTGTCTCAGCTACTCCATGCATGAAATGGAGGTAGTGGAAAACGATGCACACTCATCATCATAAAGATTAAGAGGTGGCTTTAGGAGCCAAGCTCTGCCGCTTGGCTTCCTAAAGGAGGGTCACTCACTGGGGCACGGGAATTAAATGTGGGGGAGGCTGGGCAGTGGGAGAA
>NW_010400619.1:0-350 GCF_000710305.1 Buceros rhinoceros silvestris | reverse complement strand
GGCTGCACCATAGGGAAGGAGGTGTGGGGACCTGGATGGAGGGAAGCACATAACCTGAATTTACAGAGGTGTTTTTGAAGGAGATTTGGAAGGTGATCACGTTGCAGGGGATTAATGGAAAGAATCATGGCTGGGAGGATGTGGCCCGAGGCTGCAGGGTTGTGTCTTCATTTGCAAGCAGTCAAGACCAGGACACAGGTCCCAAGGAGCTGGGGCTGTCCTTCTGAGTGAGAGCCCTGTCTGAGGCTGCAGAGGTGAGGGTTTGGGTGTATGGGGACATTCCAGGAAGGCAGCGGAGAGATAAAGACGACATCCTTGGACTGGAAGGGGTCAAAAGGGCCATGCCCCGG
>NW_010400618.1:161758-164206 GCF_000710305.1 Buceros rhinoceros silvestris | reverse complement strand
CAAAAAAAAAAAAAAAAAAGAATGCTATACACCTTGGTACATTTTTTACCTGTGAACTTCCTCAAATCATAGTTATTTTTGTCATTTCTTTTCACCTTGCTTTTTGCAATCCTGAAAGTTTTTTGATGTGAATTGACTAGGTTGAAAGGTGTCTATCTTTCATAACTTATTAAAAAAATTAAGCTCCTTTAGTTTATAAAACTTACATTGCTTTTACATTTTGCAGGTTACTTTTAGAAACAACCTGGGTAATTAAATGAGGCTATCCAGGTCTGTTCTTCCCAGTAAGTTTCAAACCAAATTTTTATTCAATACCTTTTATACCACCCTGGAGCTGCTCCTTCTCTGCTCTAAGGACTAATGTGGAAATTAAAGCAAACAGATTTTTCACTGATCATTGGATCAGTGAAAAGAAAAAAAGCAAAAGGGAATGCGTAGATTGATTTTAAGTTTCTTTCCAGATTTATTTGACAACATTTATAATCTGACCAAATTTAATCTGATAATTTCATTTTAAATTTCAGTTATACTTTATATTATTATATTCCATGTAGATACTTCTCAAATGGCGGAAACCAAGCTGATTATGTATGTATGCCTTCTCATCTTTCTAAGGCTGTTGTAGAAACTTTGTCACAGTGGATAGAATAATAAAAAAAAACCTGTTTCCCAAGCTAGCTAACAGTTGGATACATCATTAACTATACATACATGTAAACGTACTTCAGATGAATCTCAGTAACTATTCAGATAGTTAAGTAAAAATGCAAGTTGCTACAGAATAATTTACAACTTGATTATTTGTTAGATGATGACAGGAAAGCAAATGCAATGCTTTGGTCTCCTTTTACTAGGAACTTAAAAAAAAAAAAAAAAGTATATGTTTCCAAAGACAGTAGAGGAGTTTCTGAGAAGCTGCTGAAGCAGTCAGATGACGTATACAGATTTGCAACTAAATCTGATTTACTAGTAGGGCTTCTTCTATGTCTGGAAGCCATTATGATTGCTAAGTCAATTTCTGGAGCTGTAGGTTTGCTTCTGCAAGCAACTTATCCATGGAAAGATAGTTAACAACAACATAAACAACAACCACAACAAGTATTATTATTATTACTATTACAGTTATTACTAAATCTGTTGAAAGAATAATGCTCTAACATCAGTTGTTGAACTAGTACCTCTCTAATAATCTCCAAGCTAACAGCAGTCTGAAACAGCCATATCATTGCTATCTAAGGAGTAGAAACTAGAGGAACATTCAGTTCTGATTCTGGTTCTGCTTTTAATTCATTGTGCTATCTCCATCAAGCCACAAGGCCTGAATCTCATCCCCTGTATTTTTGAATGAATGTGGGAAGTTAATTCAGAAACTTCTGAAATGTGCAAACTGAAATCCATCTTGTGGCTTGTCAAAGGATGGATCCCTTCCACTTCTACCCATGGAACTGGCACTCGTTCCTCTTTTTCCAGTAATGTCTACCACTCTGCTGATCAAAATTTGAATATTCCAGTGACGGACTCACAATTCGAAGCACTTCCTAATACCTAACTTGTGAGATGGAGCTGAGTGCTGCAGATTTTGAGGAGCACACCTGAGCATCTGCACTCTGCTGAGAATGGAGAGGGCAGAATCTCCCTCCGCACTGCACAGCTCAGCCACCCTGGGGCTGTCTGAGGCATCCGCAAAATGGACACACAGACAGACACCTCCCATTTGAGTGATGTGGAGGATGCAATTACTTACCAGCTTTTATAAGAAAGCTCTAACTAGCAACAAAATGAAGCTAACTGTAACCTAGGAAACTGCTGCAAAATAACCACAGAGCAAGTGAGCACAACCGCTGTGCAAGTTGCTTCTCGACAGCTACCAACATCTGAAAATTGCCCTGTAAGCTACCAAAGCCCCCGTGGTTTCTCACTAACGGGCTTTTGAAGGGGCAATATAACACAGCTAAGTGCATAGCCCCTGGCTATTCAGCAGAGAGCAGGAGGTGCTCTGTGGGTAGCAGAAAACAGGGGCTTTGTTGTCCTCCAAGAGTGGGACTCCAGCAGAAATGACAGCAACTTCAAGTCAGGGCCTTGGCCATATTTTTGGCTTACATGTGAGGTTTACAAGCAGTTGTTCAAAATTTATATTACAAGGTATGCACTCCATAAAACTTTAGAAAAAGCCCTTGACCCAGAAAGCACAGGTCAAACAAAACAGCTGTAAGAGAAAGAATGATAAACACAGGCTGCATGCAAAGGAAAGGTATGTAATACAGTTTGGACACTTTTAAGCAGATCTCCTCACTTCCAAATAGCTGTTTGGTTTTTTGATGGTGTTTTGTTTTGTTTTGTTTTCCCCAAAAGTAATCAACTTTGAATTTCAAAGCTTTAGGTTGTTCACTGGGAGCACACCCTCCCAGTTCTGGATATGACAGACTCCCACATCTACTACTCATTCCT
>NW_010400618.1:158805-161677 GCF_000710305.1 Buceros rhinoceros silvestris | reverse complement strand
ATTCCTGCTAACCTCAACATAAACTTAAAAAAAATTGGAAAGCATTTCCTAGCACTCAGAAGGACTCTGTACCTTCTGGATACAAATTTGCCAGTGCTCAGGATCAAGAAACCTGTAAATTCTTGACGTCATCTGAACTTACATAACTTAGCCACACGCAACCTCTGTTCCACAGTTAATTTTTGTTTCCCCCCTACATTTCCTAACCAGTGAAAGCCCTTTGTAAACACACAAAATTCTGGAAACCTCAGCTATTCTGACCAATGCCTTTCACTACAAATATTCTCTTTGATTTTCATGCTGTCAGTTTTGAAATAGGACACTGTCGAATGTTATTATTTCTTCTATTCAACAACCAGGAACAGATCCTATGATTGCCTATCACAAAATAATACAGTAGAGATCATTTGAAAATCCACTCCTTTCATCCTTTTCTCAGCCTCTTTTCCATTTTTCCTGAAGTGGAAAATGCCAGTGTCCTAATTGCATACACATTTATTTAAAATATATAAACCACAGAAATTTGGAGTTACAATGACTGCAAACAGAAAATCAGACATCAAATATTTCCTACAACAAAATGAAGCATATGAGGCTCCAAGTAAAAACAAGAAAAAATTAGCAAAGTTTGGACCTGGATTTTAAACTCCTGCTTTAGGGTTCTCACAAGAACCCCCGGTTTTTAATACTTAGTAATACAATAAACTAGGGAATTTTGTTCCAAAGACCTATCTCTATGCTGGATACCGTTGGGAATACAGAGTATAGATGAACATGGCACATGAACATTATGGGGGTTATATGGGTCGGGGATACACGGTTACGGGATACACAGTACTTTTAATTACTGTACATGGTGAACTTTTTCAGCTGTGGTAGGAAAGCAGATCAAACAACAGGCAAAAGGAGCTGAGTTGTTTAAGAGTATTCCTTAAACAGTTTTCACACTCTAATACAAGAGAACAGGGAATTGTTTGAATAAGGATTTATATACATATATAGAGTAATGTTAATTTTTTTCGGATGAAGCTCAAGGCTGATTATGTATGAAAAGTAAATTATTCTCTCAGCCAAGAGATGATGGTCTCTGCAGATCAGAATATCAACAGAGTACTGTGCTAAAATTCTTTAGTTGTCAAAGACCACGTTATAGATGGGCTGTAAATGAATGGATTTTGGTTCTAAATACAGACACTCTTCCCATTCACAGAAAATTAAACTTTCTCCAAAAAGGAGAAATATCAAGGATTTCTAAAATTATCTGACAGCTTCACTGTTTAATGACATACAGCCTGTCATTCCTCAGAAAATCTGCGAAAGCCACAGCTGCTGTGTCACATGAATTTTAATGATGCACTCTTCACATAATTAATAAAACCATATGGATGGACTAGGCTTTATCAGAACAACATCAGGATACACAAGACCTCGCATCCTGCTCACTTCTGATACATTGCCGATGATAGTGACTAAGACAAGAGTAAATATTAGCTATGCCAGTGCAGTTGAGTCAATGCTGTAAGTGCTAATATGACTTCTTAACTGTTTACTTCCTACCTCTTCATTCATATTATTTTTGTAAGAGATTTTGAAAAGGAACTTATCTATAGAAAACCTAATGTCATTTCAGGTATAATTTACAGGTCTTAATTAGGATTTCTTACTCTTCTGAGGCTATGCAATATCAAGACAGCTTAGCTGTAAGTGTTGAGGACCACAGATAAAATAATATGAAGAAATATTCTCTAAAATGAATTTTCCTGTACATATAGAGGAAATGATTGTATTGTTTAGTTTATCAAACTGTATTTGTGACTAGAAGTGCCTCATGGATTCAACACAGGGCTCTATTCAAATGTCAGTGCCATGCACTAGCTACTTCTGTGAGGGTTTTTCACCTACAGTTTGACCAAAGGCTTTAAAAAAATGCGGTACAAATGTGACCCCTCTCAAAATGCCCATGTCTTTCCACTGTTGTAGCCTTTCTACTGGTTTTAGCAAGATTTCCTGTTGCAGTCTGAGATCACTTTCCATCTGCAAATGAAATGCTGCCTATCAGCTCACATGAAGGAAAGAAGAATGTGTCTCTGCTAATGTGGAAAGTTCCTGCTTTGCTCTGTAAAATCCACACACCTTTTGCAATGGATACTTCAGACTGCTTGCACCTTAGATGCAAAACCTGACGTGCCAGCCACTGGCAGCAGGGAATGTCCTTTACTTCAAAGCTCTAAACTTGGGTCGACTTTCATAGGAAAATCCTGTTTGCTTAAATATCAGATTATGCAAAATGCAGATGGAAGAAAAAATAATAGCAGCTTATCTGAATGAAGATGAAGAGATCCTCATTCATGACACATTTCTATTTCTGCTTATCTGTTTCTGTCTCTGTTCTGAGCAATTCATTTGTCTACATGCTGGACTGATTCTGCTGCACTTCCTGTGCTAGTCTTGCCCATAGGGAGACATCAAGGTGACCCTGTCTAGAGAGGGCAGTTGGGCAGCAGGGAGCTGCTGTCTTCCCACAAGATTTGGTCAATCTCCTTTACAAGACATTTAATAAGGGTGAAAGCAGATGACAAGAACTTTTCTTTTTGCCTCTAGCTTTTCTTGGCCTAGGGCAGCCCTTGAATTTACAAGGGCACCAGCTGCTAGAAAGGCTTAAAGAGTGGCAGAGCTGAAGAAAGAAGCTCCTCAGAATGTGAATGCAGTCCTGGGCACAGCTGGGGAACAGACAGATATGTTGCTGAGCATATGCCTAGGTCACAAATTTGAAGTACCAGGATTTCAATTTCCCTTGGAGTAACTCTGGACCTAGAGGAAAGATCTGAAACTGAACTACCAGACCTCTCTCCCCACCACGCCCCTCCCTGCC
>NW_010400618.1:138174-158684 GCF_000710305.1 Buceros rhinoceros silvestris | reverse complement strand
CCCCACCACCCCCCAAAAAAAAGAAACCACCAAAAACCCCAATAAACCAAACAACCCAACACAAAACAATGATTTCCCCTGCCCAGGGCAAGAAAAGAAAACAAGAAAAAACAGAGGGGATGAGATATTCCCTAATCACTGAAGACTGGCAGTGTAGTCCTTCCCCCCCAATAAAGACAAAGTCCAGGTATCCCTGGCTGGTAAAATTTATTATAACAACCAAATTTGATGTCTTTTTTACCTTGTCGCACATCTTTACCTTCATACTCAGGAAAATCCTGTGACCAGCACAGCTCCAGGTATAATGAAAGTAAATAATTTAGTTCTGAAAAGGTTGGGTTGGCTCACAGGATGCCTGCTGAGGCAGTGTGCAATCTGTGTGTCTCTTCTTACACTCTTGACACCAGAGGAGAATGGAATGAGGGAAATTACATCTGAAACAGCAAATGTAGGGGTTTTGAGTCACCACCCAGAAGCATCTTTTTATAGATGAAAATGGCAATCGTTTTGACAAGCAAAGTGTAGTTGGGTGGTTTTTGTATAATTTGACTTATCTGGGTTTGCTTTTTATAGATCCCTTTCCTGCCCACAATGGCAATTTCCTCTTTGCTGCCTTTTCAAAGTAAGACATAATTTGTTTCCATTCACAATTAAGACATTAAAAATTACAGCAGCATTCAGTTGTAAAAGCTGAATACTGTTACAGGTTTTACTAGTAGAGTTTGGTTCTTACAGACAATGGGAGAGAGAGAGAGAGAGAGAGAGAGAGAGAGAAAGGGAAAACATTTATTTGTTGCATCACAGCAAATACATTCTCCAGAAGCAAAATAACCATGAATTTCTAAATTCTGACTTTTGTATTAGAGGTCATTTCCATTTACAGTGGAATGGGAATTGTTACTTGCTAAAGTGCTTAATGTATTCTGCAAGTATTTCTACGAAATATGACACACCATTTGTTTTTGGTGAACGTTAGCACAAATAAAACTTGATGGAATTATACAGGAAAGTGAGCAAAGCTGAAACATAGTTAAGATCAAACCATACTCACTTAAAAATGGATTTACTTTCTTGAAGAAAAAGCTTTGTATAATATTACAGTTTCAACATGAAATATCACCTCTACCATAAAAATTTGCCTTCCAAATTAGGCAATAATTAACAAACTCGGCTGTGGAATACTGCAATATTTTTAATGCTCTGGTGTAAGCCAGCATTCATTCACAGAGAATAAATAGATGAGAAAGCAATCAGACTGTACAACACACTGCTTTGCTAAGCTCAGTATATTATGTCTAACACTACTGGTCGCATAAGTGCAGTATTTGTATTATCATTTGTGAAAATATTTGATTCATTAATTGTGCAAATATAACTGTGTTTTTCAAAAGCTATAGTGTGCACAAGGTCTTCCAGTCTTAGTCCAATTTGGTTTTGCCTGGCTTCAGTTTTCAGACACTGGTTCTTGTTAAACTCTTGCATTATTAGGCTTTACAATTCTCTGATGGATCAGAATATCCATTAGCACCTTCCCCAGGAATGGGATCAAATCCCCCTCAGTCTCTTCTGTTTACTTAAATGAATTGAGCAGCCTAACTTTTTAAGGTATTTTTAGCTTTTATCTGCCCCTCCTCAAATTTTCAACTGTTTCCAGTCATGATGTCTCTGTTATCAAATCTAAGGATCACCTGTTCCTGTTACATCATCCTGTGAGGCCATGGGTAGTGGCATGGCCCTTATGAGCCACAGATCCTTGTTCACTTTCTTAAATGTATTCCCATAGCTGGGAAATAGCTGTACAGCTGTGCACATATATTAAAGTGCATTTTGTTTGTGATCTCAGTTGCTGAGAATGTCTTCATTTTTTTTACTGTTTCCACTAGTCTCTGTGTCATCCACAAGTTCTATGATGGGTCATTTCCTTTCACCTCCAGATCATTGATTAAAATGTGGCTTTGTAACAATGTCTATGAAAGTCCAATGAAATCACCCCCATTCAGGATAATTTCTCATTGGCACCAGCTTTTTGACACCTGCTCAGTACATTAGAATATCCTAAGTTATGAAGTCAAACCGTTGCAATAAATCATAGAGTATTGTTTCTACCCAATTATATAAACCAACCAAATATATCATTACATCTGAGATTTAAATCAAGTTTGTTGGCAGGATCTTCTCTTGCTGTCTGAGATGGATTACTTCATTGCCCTTTAAGTCTTTATTAATTTGATTTCACTGGCACTTTCTTGGTTTTGTCAGGGACAGGTGTCAGGCTAACCAGCATATAGTTACCTGGGTCATCCTGCTTGACATTTTTAAGAAGAAAAACAACTGCAACAACTGCTAGTACTTCAACACTGTTGTTATTTCATTGTACCAGAATTTCGTTTGTTCCGAGATTTATTAGAAAGAACATCAGCAGACTTTAGATCTCCTTATCTATCTCTTTCAGGACTTCTGAATATGCATTGTTGAATCTACTGATTTAGAAATATTTATGCCAAGTACATATTTCTGCAGTCCTTCCAAGTTAGTAAAAGGCTGGAAAGCCTGCATGTGAAATAAAATGCTACTTTTTTCCAAATACAGAGATAAAATACTTAGGGTGCACTATCGATAATTTTGCTGACTAGATTTAAAGGTGAGACTACCAAACTTAGCCTTTCTTTAACAATGGATGTACTCATCTTTGTTATTCTTATCTGCTTTAACTTTTCATACCTCTAGAAGCCATGTATATTTATTGAGCTAAATCTTTAATTTATTTCATTGATTTTCTAAACTTGAAAAATTCCAGTAGATGTTAACGATTATCTATCTTTCCTTCACCCTGTTTCTTATATGCTGCTTTCTATCTCTGATTTACATCTGTTTTAGACAAACTATAGGGCAAAGCTGCCTTTTACCCTGTACCTGTTATGGTCAATTACAGATTATGTTTCTGGAATCATTCATTACTATCCATTAAGCCATCTCTAAGATTTCATTTCACAATTTATGTAATATTTGTATTTATATTTGAAAACATATAAGAGCTGTGTTGCAAACTTAGCAACCATATTTTGTAGAAATATTTTTTTTATTTTGCTCAAGCGAACACATGATACATTTTGTACCTCTTAAAATTTATGCAAGCAGTTGTGCTTGCAAAGCCTTACAGAATAAAGTGTCTTAGAAGGCAGGAACAAGCATGGTGGTTTTGGCCTGTGTAGGCCTGTGCATTTCAATATTATGATCACACCGTGACTGCCTGCTGTAATTTTCAAAATACTCATAAACCGTCTTCCTTACTCAAATCTCTTACAATTCAATTTAAATGGATTTCTTCTGTGTCTTCCTGATTCAGCCTTGTTGTAACTTCCATGAAGAACTTAGGCTCTATACCAGTTATTGTCAGGACAACTAGCTGAGAAATCTAGTTAATACATTATTCCCAATTAATGAAAGTAAGTGGAATTTATTAAGACTGCTGAGCATAGAAATAACATTATTTGTTAAAAATGTAACTGTATCTTTGCAGGAAATGGTCGAGGTTTGAGCTATACCTGCAGCAGGATTTGAAATGAGAGTACTGTAACACTGAGTTTGGTCTTCCTGAGATTAGACAGAGCACTCACTTGGTACCTCCAGAACTGAGTTTAAAGGTGTTGCTTATCAGTGGGAATAGGCTGTCATCACTCCTCTGTGCTAAACCCTATCTTCTAGTGAAGAAGACAAGTGCAGCTGCTTATTTCCTTCTGAGTATACTACTTCTTAAATGGCTACCAAATATTAATTCTGATAAAATACTTCCATTAATCTATGGATGACAATAGGGCTACATAATGGAGCAGGTGGCTTACGGTCTTCAGTATAATTTGTTCTCATTGATCATCTTTTCAGCTGCCCATGACCACACAAAGAGCAATGACAGGATTGCAACTCCTCACCAAAATCCTTGCAGGTCCTGGGTGACTAAGCCCCATTTTTTGAGATTCTCCTTGTACAGACCACAGACAACTACAAAATAATGTAACAGTAGCCTCTGACGCTATTTAAACTGATCCTGCACAAAGTACAGGGATCAGTAAGGAGCAGTCTGCACTGGCCCAGGGGTGAACTGAATGGCATTTCCCAACTCTGCCATTTCAGAGGCTCTGCAATTTATAAAACAATCAGTGGTTAAAACAGTCAGTGAATGTGAGAACTAATGAGTGCTTATATATACCTAACAGGACTCATCTATCAAGAAATGAGAAACTTTTTTCTTGATTTTGTAAGGCATTTTGATATGCAAGGCTTATAGTCATACTTGGTCATGATCACAAGTATTTCAGAATCAATGCAGCTTCAGTATAATTTTGCTTACACTTTAGGTGCTTGAGGTACCATGTACAGTGAGGGTAGTCCACGACAGAATATTCCAATAAAGTGGAAATGGGACTTTATTCTGGGATATAAAGAATATATTTATATTCTGGGACATAAATATCTGCCTGGGATGGGACAGCAAAATACAAAATGAACTGTAATTATTAAAAGTGATTGCCATCGCTCCACCACAGCCCCACACATGAGGAAAGATACTGAGAATGGGACTGTGCTCTGTACTGACCTGCCCCACATCTTAATCCAGACTAAACTAAGCCTTGTGAGTGATTACTTTCTACAATCTTTGCTAATTTGCGTAGCTAGCAATTTGTGCGGCTCTCTGGCACTGCTGCTTTGGAAACAGAATGTGATCCAGGAACTCGGATTTCCTCCTCCCATTGCTATGGAAGGTCCACACAGGGAGCAGAGAGTATCAGGCAGGACAGGTTGTTTCTCTTTTAATCAACTGCAATGACACTCAGGACAGACAATAATCCTTCCGCACAGTGTTTAAATGAAATTAAAGCTTTCGGAAGGATGAAAAATATATACCTTTACCATCTGAATTTCAGGATTATAATTATCCACAGTTCTATGCAAGTGAGATAAAAAAATGAATCTCCCCTTAGTTTTAACAAGATCTAAACAGGAAAAAAAAAATCCGTGGATGAAATTTACTACATAAAATACGCTCCATTGGTTTCCTTCTGTTTTTTAATTATGGAGTGCTTAACAATACCCTGTATTTCCTAATAGAGGAGCACAATCTTCAGGCCAAACATTTTTGTTTTCCAAGTTATGCAACTGATACTGAAACAGCAGAATGTGACTGCAGTCTAGCAATTGACCTGCTTGGAACTGTAAAATATGTCTCAGGCCAATGACACTTTGACCAGTATCAAAAACAGTAAGCAAGTGAAAAAACCCCAAAGATCAAAATAAGAACTTTTTGCTTGCTATTTCAGTTTTGAACAACTTCAAGCTACATGGAAGGCCTCCAAAATAAGTTTCATTTGCAAGCTACTCTCAGGCATGCTCTTTGAGCTTTAAAATTCTCAAATTTGAAGTTTGTTTGGATGAGATCATATCTCCAATTATGAGTGAAAACAATGAAAGCACTTAAAGGTTCTGAGTATATTTCTTGGGAAAACACATTTTTACACAGCCACTCTCTAACGTGGTAGGTCCTCACACTAATGCAACTAGACTTTTGTGCACTATCAATTTGTTTTCTAGGAAGAAATCAAATTTGGAAGGCATGGGACAGATTAATGCTTCCCCCAGCTGCTTAAACTACTGGATTTTGCCTGTGATGCTATCTAAATTCAGTATCTTATTAAATTAAGTCTCTGAGAGGTGAAGTGACAGCTAGAAAGTCCTCGATACACCAGAAGTAGTGGCGTACTAGGAAAAGAGTTGACAGCGCTCATGTTCTTGGGAATCTTTGGTTCACAGCCACCTTGCACAGGTGCTCTCAGCTGAGAAAAGATGCCCCCAAAATCGCAAACTTGTTTTATTAAATTCACAGTTTTCTGAGTTCAGTGTCAAGCTAGGATTTTTTAAAGACTTTTGAACACTTGTCTAAGAGCATTATCTTAGTCTTGCTGTGCTGTCCCGTGTACTAAGATGTCCATACTAAAACTGATACTGTAAGAAAGCTTCTGCTTACATATGCAATAAAGGTACTACTCTGTCTGTGTCATGAAGAATGTGCAAATATCTGCTTCACAGAAGCCCCAAATAAGTCCAAGATGTGTTCCTTAAAGCTGATCTATGTTGCTGCAGATGTACACAATATTGGAAACAACTTTGGGAAGATACATTACGCTATGAAAATTGATAGCTAATTTTTGGTATGGCCAAAGTAATTAAAATGCTCAAATCTGAGTTGCAAGCCAAGGATGCCTTTCAGCTATTCTCAAAACTGGCTTCCGCCAGGTTTATCTTCAATCTCACTTTTGTTTTCTTCCATAATGAAACAGATACAGATGTTTCTTCAGTTTCCAGGGCCATTTTGCAATATTCTTTCTCTAGTTTGAGGTCCCTCTCCTTCTTTATTTTGGCCTTCAATAGTTGAAAGGTAAAGTTGTCCTTTTCCTCTTATCCCAGTCCAAAAATTTGTGTTGGTATTCAACACTGGTTTCATATTTTTCTCTTAGCTGTAACAGGGTTTAATAAAGATCTCTTCATAAGGTATGTGGAACGTGGTTTAAAGTGATTTATTTGTATGTCTTACAGAGTGGACCTTTCTTTGAAAGTCGTTCCCACCAAGAAGGAAGAGAAGGAAAAACAAGTTAAAATGGTCACCGTGAAGCTGCATAATACACCAGGAATTCAAAGCCTTCCAGCTTTTGTATGGACAGTGCTATCCATCCAAATGCTTTTCTGTTTCATGGTCTATGGTGTACATGCTCCCATATGGTCAAGCTATTTGATCATCATTTCTTAATTATAGTAAAAATGGGGTAAACTGAACAAAACTAAAGAGTTCTGGCATAAGCACTGACCTGAACTGTTTATTTAATTTTTCTAGCAAATGGATCCACATCTGCCACTTCTTCCATAGGAATGCCATTTTGCAGGCTGACAGATTTGCTGATGACACCGCTCACTATATAGAAAAAGCTTAGAAAGGTGTCCTGCCAAAACCTGTAAGAGTTTATCATGGCTCCTTTACATGTGTTGGACTTCAACGATTTTCATTTGGCAGGCAAACTGTGACCTTTAAATCTTATAAAGGCTGCAAAAATGGCTGCATATTTTATATAAAAGTTTACATACCTAAACGATTGATTAACTGAAGCCTCAAAATTTCTTGACCAATTTTTGAAATGTTTTCTCTCTAAGGCACTTTAAGTGAAGGTGACAAATTACTCTCAATTGAGTTTGGGAATTTTGACAGTAGATTTCCAGTTTCATAGAGCCTTTACAGGTCCCAGCAAGTGGCAAAACCCATTCATCATTCTAAAGGGTCACTGCTGGTAGCTCCAAATTCCCCTCTTTCAAATTCAATGTTTTGACATGGTCTAAAATGATGAGTGATGCTTTGCAGTCATTGCAGTCTTGCATGGTTGAATCAGGCAGCACTTCCTAAGTGTCATGAACCTTGGTCCCAACACAATAGAGAACAGACACTTTCTTCTCCTCTCTTCTTTTGAATCAAATATATTAAAAGCAACTAAGACTTTCTCAAAGCAATCTAGCTGTTTTCTTCCCAAATGCTGCTCTAAGTTTTTAGCATCTGACATGTCAAGAACGTGAAAAACATTAAAGTCTCACACTTTCACCAGTACGTCTAAGAAAAGCAGACAGAAAATATAGCTGGAGGGTTTGGGTGAAGTAGACAGACCCCGTGTGACTCTGGCTGACTTTAATATCTAACAGATGGGTCTCCATTCTGTTGTTCAGCCTGAATATGCTTCTTACTGTGGCCTTGAAGGTCTTTAATTTACTATGTTTTTTAAAGCGTATTGAAATATAGCTGCATTTGATTGTTTTGGGGACATTTTTCCGCAAGTCTGAAGGGCTGTCTTTTCATTTCCAACAGTTACTTTTCTAGCCACGAGCTCAGCTGTAACTATAATAAATAGTAATAATATTAATAATAGTGCTTTGAAGATGTGCTGCAACACCCACCTCTCTTTCAAAGATTAAAGAACACCATAAAATTACTGCTCATGCTACATTTAGTCATCAAAGCCTCCTACCACCAGTAAAGCCCTTAAAAGGTGAGAAAAAAGGAGGTGTTCTATGGATCTGTCATTTTTTCTACATCACTTAAAGAGATCTCTTCCACAACATAACGCTCTTGCTTCCTCAAAACTTGGTTTTTAATACACAACATAGCAGAGAAAAAGGAGGCATTCACTTTTTCTCTACAAGTGCTTGCCATGTCTCCAAATATTAGTGATGGAGACAATTCTAGCCCTACACCGCATAATACGAATGACTTGCAAAAGGCTGCTCCCGTTAAATTGATTCAGAATTGAAAACAAACATGTAAAAAGTGGTTCAGGTCTGACCCACACGTCTGAGGGCAGCTGGATTCTCAGACTATTGCAACAGTTACATATTTTGCCTTGAAAAAATGTCAGAACACTTTCATTCAAGAAATATTTGTCGTATCCGCATTGACATATACCTGATTATTGCATCCTGGTAATATAAAAATAAAATATCAGCATTTCATCCCAATCTGTGTGAGGACAACAATACAGAGTTGGGTTCCTCCACAAGATAGAAAACCTGATTTTTTTTCAGCATAATTCTTTATCAATGGACTTATTTACTCTCACATGCTCTCTAATACTGTATGAACTTTATATAAACATAGTGTTGAAAAACGTTCTCCTTCATCTTAGTTACATTGCTTCCAATATTGTTTTTAACATACACATCTGTTTTTCATGTTTGACACTTTATCCCTGAGATAATTATTCAGCTATTCAGGTTGGTTCTCTGATGAACTAAAACAAAGAAACATCGTTATTACTACTAAAAGTGATTTAGCTTTGGGTGGTTTATCAGGCGCTTTTTCAAGCTGCTGGGAGTCTCAAAAAATCCCAGACTAGTCCATTAGTGCTAAAAATATTTTCTTCCTTGATCTTTGCCAATGGTACGTTGAATAACTTTGAGGTCATTTTTAAAATAATTCATCAACAGGATAACGAACTGAACTCCTCATTTCTTCCCACCAGAGCCAACCTCCCTGACTGTATTCTTTTTCTGAGGTACATCTGGTGATACAAGGATATTAACATTCTTGCAGTCTTCTTTCTCAAGGGAATAAGACACGTTTCATCCACCAAAGAACCTTTTTCCTTAGGCTGATGGAAATAGTTTCACTATAACCCTTGTATGTTAAAAGATCTACTCATGAAGTCACTGTTCTTTCTTACTAAAAATTTCAACGGGTATGCAAACAGTGCAACTGCTACTAACAGGAGTTGCGGCTTACCCTCAAGAGACCACCTCCCTCGTTTAACTATTGTATGCCTATATGGTTTCAAAACTGTATCTATAAATTCATATATAGGCTGAGCTGAAACCTGTAAAAAGTAGTAAGAATCTCCTAAACTACAAAACATCTCATGTTTTGCATCTCCCTTTTTAGGGCTTCCTTAGTGGGAAAGTTCACAGGAAAACCCTACATGTTTGGAAATGATCTTGGGAGGTCAGTGACTGCTATTGTTGAATTAATGAAGTTCCATATATCTAAAGATGCTTAAAAAAGACATTTTAAGCTTAACCTGACCCAATTACATATACTTACTTACTATATATATTATTCCACATAACTTACTTTAAACCATCATGTTTGGGTCACGTATCTATTTTATTTAGATATAGTTTTTTAATCCAACCTCCTTGTGTCACTGCAAGCTCAACATAAAACACTCTCATTGTTTTCTGAGTTTTTAGAGTGCCTAAATAGAAAATTGTTTTCTTTGATTCTATCACAATAACATCTTCTTAAAAAAATTATGACATCTCTATATAGCTTAGCAAAAGAAGTGCTTGGTGGGGGTAGCAGCAACTCAATTGCTATTTTCAGCTAATGCATCCTCCTGATACAACCACACTGTTTTGATAGGCACAATGTTATTCTATCTAGAATAACCCATTGTGCCCATTGCATTACAGCTGAGAATTTTCTGCTGCTGGAATCTAAACAGATGTGATCTAGCTTGTCTAGGTATAACACACAGAAATAAAACACTTAGTATTGTACAACAGCCTATTACAGAGATAAAATGGTGCAATCCTGATAAAGTTATAGAAAAGGAAAAGAAACATTATTTCACTGTGAGTCTGTTGTGTGGATAACAGGCAATAAAGCAACATTTATTTTATGTCTATAATTAATGGATGGTGCAGACTGCAGTTTTATGGTTTTTAGGTCTATGTCATCTCTAACTGTTTTTCTACTGTGCAAGCAGCTCCTTCCTTGAGATTCTCTTTTTCTTTTTAAATTTCTTTTTCAACTAAGTTTGGTTTCCAGTATATGGTTGGGCTCTACTTTTCTTTGGAAAACTATACTGTGATCAGCTCAAATAGAATTTTTATGAAGATGCACCTCAAAAACTCACACTTGTTTATAAGTACTATGACTTGGAAAGGTACCCTTGGATAAGATGCATTTTCAAAATAGCTGGAAAAAAGGAGAAGCAGAGAGGGCTGGGCAGAGGAAGAAAGTTCTGGGAGGTCATGAACTGTGAGGACAAGGAAGAAGATAGAGCTCAAGGTTAAACTCCGCCTATATTCACAGAATTGCTGATGAATTGCAGGTGTTTCTTATTGTTTTTTCTTATTGCTTGCTTTTAGGGGACAGCACTTGGACAATGCCTATGAGAATGTAATATTGATGGATTTTTGCTGACTGCAATGCTCTAAACTGATTTAAGGATATAACTTAAAAATACATTTAAAGATGTGTGTTTTGAAGTATTACCTAGTGGATTTAATAAACAGGCACGAATGTGTATACTTCTTTCTTTTGTTTCACTTAGGCCAACTTGTGAGATGGATTCAGTGAGGCAGATTTATACATGCAGTTTTGAGGATAAATTCACCACTGCAGGAAAAATCGCAAGTGTCTGAGGTACCATAGGAGTTTAGGTTTCAGTAAACACAAACGAGACAATCAGAAGAAAATAAATCATATACATAGAGCTCTGAATATGAAATCTGGGAGAATGTGCCCCAGAAGTAGAAAGGAAAAACTTGAGAGTGCAGGGACCAAACGGGAAGGATGCCCCTTCTACACTGTGGCAAGACTGGCCAGTGCTGAGGAACTGCATGACCCCGAGCTCGCAGTTGAAGACTGTGGTCTTCATGGACAGCGATGTCAACCTATGGAAATTCTATCTGAATTAGTAACAGTAGCAACAGCTTTTCTCTTCTAGATTGCTTCTACCAGAAGAAAGTGGAGGTGACAGTTTAAGTACAAAACATGTTCATCATGGCTTGGCTTCGCGAATGAAGATCTGGGAAGGGCTTTTCCCACGCTCACTGCAAGCAATGAGTGCACCCTTCGGGTCTGCGCGGTGGATTTTTTAGGTGAGGGGCAGCGTGCGCAGAACTGGCTCCACCCTTTTACACCTGAGGTTCATCTGCCAGGGCCTAGTGAGCTTGGACGGTGACAGCGAAGTCCTCGGGTCGTAGGTTTGGTTAGAGTATCCTTCTCTTGGATGGATGCCTTACAAGGCTAAACGAGCTCCATCTGCCTGGGTTTGGAGTCAGAGTTGTCCTTCTCCTAGGATGGTTGCCTGAAGGCTAGTGAGCCCATCCTGCCTGTGGACACACTTTGTCTGACCCTTCAGTTGAGACCTGTCTGCTTGGGAGACCCTACCAGAGACATATGCCACCACCAGCACAGCTCTCAACCTCACAAGGGCACGCAAGCTCTTTCCTCACGACAAGGGGGTGCCCATGAAAGAGTCGCTGCTCTACCTCCGGACATTACAGACCCGGGCACTGGGCGTCCGGGGCCTGCCAAGAACGGGAGTCCTGGAGGACACAAAAACATGTTAAACTCACTATATTTGACAAATAACAAACAATTGGTACTTCACTCTCTTCAGCAGAATATTCTGCTTACCTGGCAGAACATTAAAACAGACATACTTTTATCCCTAACAAAAATCATTGACTACTTCTTATTCCTACTTGTTGCTCATTTCAAACATTTAGTACTAGTTGATTGTAATATCTGCGTGGGTTTGCAATCTAAATTCTCACCACACCGTGTTTCTTCACTCTCAGTCATCTTGCATTTAATGCACTAAGCCAGCTTTCTCCACCCATACCACAACTGGAATTTAAAAACCAATTTTGATCTATTATTAATATCAGATGTGTTTGTAACAGATGTTTATCACATACTTAAGGCAATAGAATGACTGTGATAACTTCTTTTCCTTCCAAGTCAGACTGTGTCCTAAACTCATCTTACCAATATTTACCTTGGGCAGCACATTTCATAATCAGATGATTGTACTTTTTGCACTAGTGACGCACCACACTAGTGATGGGTGAATGTTGAATGCTTTCTAAACATTCAGAAGTTATCCAAGACATATGCCATTAATTTCTTGAGCTTTCTTTTTCTCAGATCCACAACTACTTTCCACTGAGGTTTTAAGATAAGGTAGCCTTTTCTTGATTCATGGTAGCATTTAAAATAGGTAACATTAAAGCATTTGAAAATATATTATACATGTATTGAAAATACATTATACATGTATGGAAAAGAGTAATATGTAAAGATGTAATATGTAAAGATTATAAGAATAAAGCTCTTTACAAACTCAGTAGTCCTTACAAATATTTTAATATCTACTTCAAGACAGATTAAATGAGGCATAGGTTACCTAAGGCTAAATTTTTACATGCAGGCACCTGAAATTGAACACCTGTTTCCACATCTATATTTCAGGGCCTTGTGAATTAATATTTCTGCACCCCCCACCCCCGCCCCAAAGATGTTCCTGCGATTAAGGCATTGTCTTGAACACTAAATATCTGATTTTTGTTTCAATTTCTCTCAGAGAAATTTTTTTGGTATGCCATGGTCCCCAGTCATACACCTTTTCCATACAGGCAGGGAATAAGCCATCTAATGTGAAAAATGTATCTATATGCCGAAGTGACAAGTACCATCAAGAAGCTATTGACAAATACCTACTTATTATAATAGTGAATAATAGTCTGTTATTTTTAGTGCCACCATTTGGATTTTAGTGACTGTTTCAGATGCTGAAGTGAAAATATGTCCCTTAGCTACTTGTCAGGTTTATATATTGACTCAGGTACTAGTACAACCCAAAACCTTTACACCAGGGCTGTTGTCTTGAAAACTAGAGCACATTTATTCTTCAATAATGTTTCTTTTTTGATCAACAAATTTGAGATTTAGAAGTTATAGGACAGAAGAGAACTCCCGTTTTTAAAATAATAAATAAATTAATTACAATAATAATCTAAACCTAACATAGGCTTAGTTAATGAGTTTAGGATTCATGCATTCTGGAGGAATATGATGGGTACGCAATTTTATTCTTTCTCTGGTGTAGCTGTCAAAATGGACAAAAAATGTTCAGCTATATTAATTCCATACATAGGCAGCTCTGACTGTGGAATGAAAAAGAAATCACCTATGGTAATAAGTAGCAACAAATGCTACTATAAAAGCCTATCTATTTATATTATAATACCTTTTGGGATCAGGGAAGGAAGTAATGAAACCCCCAGCAAATACAGTTTACAAACCTAAGTGAGGCTTGAAGATATTTGTCACGTAAGCTCAGGCACATCTATCATTAGAGGTCAGCAGTGAAAAAGAAAACAAATTCCCAGAAGCTCCAAAGGAAAATGTTCTTGAAACAGCAAGGTCACGCAGCAGTGTGTGCTCAAGAAACACTAAGGTCTGTTGTTTCAAACAATGATAAAGTGTGTGCTATTGAAATCTGAAAGAGGGTGTGGTTAGCCTCAGCACAGGAGTGCTGAACTTTTCCATCTAGATGCATCTCAACAGTGTTCTCGTTTGGTCATGTGTGTTCAGGCCATATCCAATTCTTTTCTTATTTGGCTGGTTCAGCTTTATCCTCACAGGAGGCAGCATAATTCCAGTGGCAAAACAATTTGCCCAGCAAAGCAAAAAAGCAAAAAGCATGCATTATGAAATGCAAAAAAAACCCCAAAACCAAAAACAACCCAAAGACCCCCAAACCCACAAAACAACACGTCACCAACATCTGCTGCTTACACGGGGGCCAGCACAAGGCCTATGTACAATTTAAGTTCTGCTTAAATCTTTCTGCTAGACCTCCTACTCAGAGGTGAATTACATGGAATACGTTATCGAAACTGTGAGAAAGCAACTGCATAACTCAGAAGGAAACCCTCAGAAATTCTGAAATATTTTTCTTAATTATTCATATTAGAGTAGTATAACTAAACTTAATGGTGGGCTTATCTTTCTGTACTTGATCAAAGGCCTGATTCAACCTCCTTCCCTGAGAACTGCAGACCTGCTAGGTATGTATCCACATGGACCTGCTTGCTGCCTCAGGTTACTATGCCTGTGGTTAGACCTACATGTTCAACTCTATAGTGTGAATTCCTCAGCACCTCACTGAAGAACCGAGGCTCCTGCTTTACAGTTCATCTCTGTAACAAATAGAGACTTTGTGAAAGAGTCTCAGTTACTTTTTATTAAATACATGAAATGGAAAAAAGCCTACAGATACTTGCTAAGAAGAAATACTGTCAGTGCAATGGTATTCACTCTTGCATCCCCTTCCTTTAAAGTTGCATGATTCATCTTCAGTGAAAGAGACGGGACTTCCCCTGCCTCAATAGGGTCCCGAAACAAATCATCTCTATTTCCATTGGGGAAAGCAGTCAGAGACATAGAACTATCTTTGTGCTTTTAGAACCTTTCACTTTTCTGTGGCACAGAATCCTGATCTGCTTTGACAGGTTAATACAAATCACTTATAGGCAATGTCAGCCCTGCTAAGCTAACTGTCTCGCACAGAAGCCAACCTATTGCCCTGAATCAATTCTTTTCAGGGATGGAACACCTGAAACCAAAGACCTGTTCTTGTCAGTTCTGTGCCTGGTGCTTCCTGGGGCTCTCATCCCACACAATTAAAACAGGGAAAAAATATGGCAAGAAACTAAGAATACTTTCAGGTCCACATGAAAAGAAATAATCCTCAGCATCAATCAGATCTCAGAAACTGGCTGTAAACAGATTATACAAGTCCTCAGCATTGCCATGAGTCATGAATTTCTTTTGGTTTTTCTCTTCTTGTTTTTTTGATGTGTAAATTCCAAAAGAAATGTTTCCCAAACTCTTTTTTTTTTTTGTGAGATCTGTCATGAGATCTCAGCCTCTTAATGATCATATACTATTTCATATTGTAATTAAATATTCTTTTTCACCTTTCTTCCGTGTGATGTATTTCTACCAGTTTTTGATTTATACTTCCTTATTACTACCACTTTTGCATGTCAAACTGCCTTATATTGGTGATTCCTACATTAACTGGGGTCAGGCATTTTCAGTCTCTTTGATAACCATCAGTAATATAAAATACAGTAGGTATGTTATAGACATATGCAAAAGTAGATCTAAATATATTGACATATGCATTAAGTGCTTGGCATCTGTATTAGCATGGCAGTACACAAAGCATGACACAGTTATATTACCATAAGTAGTAGAGAAGATTAATGTGTTTTATCTCTTTATGTTATCAATCACACAGAAAATCACATCTTAATCCTGCTTTCTACGTGGAGCAAGAACACATTGTCAGTTATTAATACTGCTGTTTCTTACACATCTGTGGGATTGCTATCAGCAGTAATACTGCAATGCTTGTTTAAGATTTTCTCCTATAGAAAAGACGTTCATTCAATTTTCTCTTATTGTAAAAAATGTAATGTACCTTCCCCTCACTTTCACCATCATACAGCTCCTTTCTCTTCCCCTTGTCAAACCAAGTTATTTCTCAGCTGTTGTCCTCTTCTGAGCCTTCATTAAACCCTCACTCTAATCTTCAACCTGATTGCTACCATACTAATTCTTCTTTTCATTTTCATTCCCTTTGGCCTGTTGGGGCTTTAGATTTTGCTGACTTCTCAAAATTACTGTCCTTTTGTTTCCACAACTCTGTCCTTTTCACACTCTCTAGAAAAACTCAAATTACTCCTTCAGCTTACGCAACCTCTTGAGCAACCTCTTTACTCTTCTTCACTTCTTTTTTTTTGTGTGTGTGTGTGTGCAATGGTTCTAAGGACTTTGGCCTTAACTCTGTTTTCTTCTCTTTGTATAATATATTTTGCAGTGATTTCTTCTGTAGACATACATTTAACCTGACAATTTATAGACCTTCTTCACTCCATGCTTGCCTCTGCCAACCATACTAAATTTGTCATATGTTGTCAGTCTCCTCATGGATTCCTTGCCATGCTATAAAGTTGAATGTGTTTAAATTTGAACTCTTTCTTTTTCTTCCTACTGTATCTTTGGATTACCATGGGCAAGAGAACTATCTTAGATGTGTAACTTGGTGCTCACCTTTCATTTTTACCTCTTTCATTTCTTTAGGATGCTTTGAAGTGTTTTTCCTGTTCGTATAAATACCTGAAAATGTTTGATGAGAGCTGTGTTGGCTTGTGTTCTGATTAGTAAAATATCCTCTTTTCCTGCTTCCATTCAGATTGCTGCTGCAGAGATCATCTGCTTAACCAGTACCTAAAGTCATGTCACTCTCTTTTTGCATTCTCCTTCATCTCTTTATTCTTTACCATATTTAGCAAAAGCTACTTGTCATCTCTTGCAAGACCTTTCACAGACTATTTTTCTTTACATACCATTTTACATACCATACCATTCACCAACACAAAATATTAATTCCTATTCTTTTCAGCCCACTGTGACTTCAGCCTCAATCATCTAATTGTATTATTGCTTTCTACCTTAGCATCCTTCCAGTTCAGAAAATCTCCCTATAAATAGCTACATGGAATTTCTTTCTCCAGTTTCACATCCTTGACAGTGAAGCATCTGTTTGCTTTAATGCCTACCTACAAAAATAGTTGAGAACAATCAGGACACTGATCTGCTGAGACTCCTGCTTGTTGCTCTGACGTATTATTTTCCCATATACCCTCACTTCTCTATCTCCATCTGTTGTTTTATGTCTTATCTTTTCATTTTTGTTACTGTATTGTCTGGTACCTCTCATAGTAAGATTTGTTCTTGGTAGTCCATATGAAATGTACGGCACAAAATAACTGCCTAAGTCTGAATACAGGTATAAATTGGTAGCAACACCATACTTAAGGTCAAAGGAGGAACAGAAACAATTTAATTAACAGTTTCAAACTGAGTATTGTATTTATATTTTTACTATTGTTGTTTAGTGTTTAAAACTTTCAAAACAGTTTAAAACTGCAACTGCTTCAGAAAGGCATATTTATTATAAAATGCATAGTAACAAATTTTTACATTAAGATATAAAATTCCTTCAATAAATTAAAGTTGAATTTCTAGAAGAGAAATACTCGGACAGATGATGAAAAAAAGCCCAAAGCAATACTTTGTTCCCTTCACCATACATTCTTGCAAAATCCTATTGAAGATGCAAAGTAAATATCAGCAATTTTCCAAGAAGGAATTATTCCAATACTACTGTCTTGGCAACTGCCTATCACTATCCTTGGTAAACCTATAGGAGACATTATTTAAAATCGATAGCTCTACATTTAGAAAAATCCAAAGCTTTCAGAAGCATATTGACATGCACTAGTTCTATGCCCTGAATTAGAGCGACAACATGCTAAAGATGACCGCAACAAGATGTCCAGGATGCTTTCTGAGCAGGCCACAGAACAAAAAGCATGCAGTTCTGTAATTAGGGGTAAATCCTTTGGCTGAATGAAAGGCTGTTATTGAGCCTGAAAATGAAGTTTGGAAATCCAGAGCTCTACATGTGCAATGCTACACATTATAGCCTAGAACATTAGGGAGTCTATTATACAGAGACAACTGCACGCCCACACAAGAAAAGTGGTGTGCTCGTGTTGTCTTCCCTTTGTAAAGCTTTTTAGAAAAAATGATAATAATAAAAACACATAGAGCAATTTTGAGTCAGGATTTCAAAGACTGCAAAATCATTATCTGACACAGGGAGAACTATCACATGGAAAATCACTACCTTCAGTATTACCTTGAATGCTTGAAATGCTTTATAGAAAAATGAGAAACATTTTTTTCTTATTACTAAGCTTTCAAAAGAAAATTTTATATGTGCGGTATCATTCTACTAGAAAGAGCAGCACTTAGCTCTACAGTATGGCATGCTCTCGCATATCCAGATGACAAACAGTATCAGTCATTCACAGAAAGTCCTGGGAGTCTAGCTGACTGTTGCAAACTTCTGATAATGTCTTCAGAATTTAGAAATATTCTTTCATTTTCATCATCTTTGTGAGAAAGGAAGACTGAAATTTTAATTTGTAGAGTAAAAAGAAACATAAACCAACCTTCCAGTACTAATACACACAAACTATTATTGATTTTAAGTTAAGTACATCGATGTATCATGTTTTTCTTAAAGTGCTGGTGTGCCACTTTTGAGTGAGTGAAAGGAAGCCTGTAGGAGGCAAGGGAGTATTTGGGACTCTGCAGCAGGAGATATCATCTCTAATGTAACACAGTCACCCATCCCTTTGAGATACCAGGAGAGTTCAGCATTCAGCTGGTACTGAATTCTCAAAAGCACATCTTTGAGTTTTTTGTTGCAGAAACCAAGGCCCTTTCTGGTGTTTTTGGAAAAATATTAAATATTTTATATACTTTAATATGGAGAGCTGCATATTGCTCAGCACCTCTGAAATTTCAAAGCTACCCTGCATTTCTGGAGCCAGATCTTCAGCTGGTGTAAACTGATATAGATGTTTTGTTTTCAGTGATGCAAAGCCAATTTACATCAACTGGGAATTGAAAATGCAGCTGGTAAAACATTCTTGGATCTTGGACAAATAATTAATAAAAATTAATATTAATTCAGCAAACAGTTACTGTAGATAATTAATAACTGAAACATTTACAAATTTTTCATCTGACAAGTGAGGAAGAATCCATTTCAGTTCTATACCAAATATACAACTAGTTTCAAACAAAAATATATTTTTCCTTGAATAAACATCTTCATTTATTTTTGCTAAGTTCCTTTGAAAAACTGTTTTAAAATGCTCTGCTAAACAATATCTAAGAGAGTAAATTAAAGCAATAAGTGATGGATAATTTTTAATATAATTTCTTCTTTTTGCTCATGTGTACTCCTCTCTGATTATATGGTAATCAACATATTCGATGAGACTTGCTGTGGTCAGAGTGAGTGTGGCTTTATGCAATTTAATAGAAAGAAAGACCACATGCTATCACTTTCTCATTGAGTCCACAGCAAAACCCAAGTTGTATAGCAAGTTATCATAAAAGACTATCATAAAAGCACTAAATCTGAACGGGTTCACAGACATCAGCAGAAAGGGAAGTCTGGTTTGAACTCACAAGAAGATGCAAATGTCTGCAGTTTATAATTCACAGCATTGAAGGTAAAAAAGGGGACACTCTCTGTAAGTTGGCATGTGTAAGGTACTGTGTGAAGTGCGTACGTGCTGAATGGATCAAATCATCGGGAATAATTAACATCTCTTGCAATTAATTACATATATATGAACGAAATGGAGATAGACGCATTTTTGCTTTATCACAGATGCTGCAGCTTCGCATTCACAGGACACAGAATTTCTTTTAAGACTGTGAACTATTTTAGTTGGTTAGTTATTTTGCAGTTCCAGTGGTAGAGTAGAAGTTCTTATCTGATTTTGCATGCACTGGATAATGTGGCATATGCTTTCCCATTACTGAATGGTTAATGACTTTCTAAATCAGTTTGAAGGCCTAAGGCAAGGAGTGGATGGTTTGTACATTTGACCAGTCATTAAAGTGTCTCTTGCTGGAAAGAAAACCCTCTAAGCCAAAATGATGCTTGGGTTTTACATTAGCAGGCTGTCCAACGCCTATCCAAGAGATTTCATATAATAAGTAGTTTTTGAATAATTCTGTAAAAATTATAGAATGAGGTGAGGAATCCTCTTTTCACCTTGCTGCAAGCAGGAGACACAACCTGAAATCCAAACTGTATGCTAAGGACTGTTACAGGGACATTTCCTGTAAACTTCTGAGATAATATTAATATTGATTTTTTTTTTAAATAATCCTTATTAACAAGAGGCACACTGCCAGTACCAAAGAATGTGCTATGTGATTGTATTCCGTGTTTAAAAAAAAAAAAAAAAAAAAAAAAAGATAGGCCTATTTTCTGGAGACGTAAACCAGGGTCACTAAAAAACAAATTAAAATTACCTTTTTAATTCAACAGGATGAGGTCAAAATCATAATGCTTATTGCTTTTTCCTCTGCATTCAGAGCAACTCAGTTTGGTAGTGCAACTTAACAGATTTGAAAAGTACAGCTGTTGGTACGGGAGACACCATGTTCATACTCTTAGTGTTTCAGGGGTTTAATTTCAGACCATCTTTAGTCTGTCTAGTGGACTGAGTGCTCATAAGCAGCA
>NW_010400618.1:134351-138064 GCF_000710305.1 Buceros rhinoceros silvestris | reverse complement strand
GAATGCATGACATAAGCTTCTGGACCTCATAGTTCAGTTGGATTTCTTCAGGAAAAAAGGCCAGTTGATGGGCCCTGCAATCATGCTACGATGTGAGTCGAAGTGCAGTGAGTGGGAACAAGGAAGAAATTTGTTTCAAATGTGTTCTTCTGAGACGAAAACTCTAAGGCCAATACACATTCTGATATTCTGAAGTACTATGAATTTTAAACAATTTTATTTTCCCTTTGAAGTTTGTAATTTTTTAATGGAAATAAGAATTTTCTCCCTCCTGTTACTTCCCACAATTATTCATCCTGTTACTTTGTAAAGAGTTTTGAATTGACCAAATATTTAACTAAATGTAAGAAATAAACTACATTTTGGCATCAGTGTGATATTCTAAACAGTACCTTTAAAAAACTTTCTGATATGAAAAATATAGGTGGGGATACAGAAAATTATGAAACTGTTAGCATCAAGCACTGCAAAATCTGAAAACAGCCTAATTCTTATGGGTGTACAAATAGTTTATCATCTACATAAGCCAGGGAACCTGCATTATGGTGGTGTGGTTCACCTTGGCTTCAGGTCACCCAGTGCTGCCCAGAATACCTGGAGAGCTCTCCAGGACTAGCTGGTGGTTCATAAACCAGCTGAAATTTAGAATTGGAACCCTTTCAGATACATAACTTTCCCAGTATTTACTACACTGTGTTCAATAATAAAACAGGTATTGATGAATATATTCTAAAGAGATCTAACTCCATTTAGTGTCATAACTCAGCTGTCTAAATTCTACCCAACTTCTGTGCTTAGAACTTCTAGTTAGCTAATTCCAGTTCATTGATTTAAGATAGATTTAGAGATTAGGGCCCTAATCTTCACTTAATCCCTATCAGCTGCCTTCCATTTATTGTCTGCTTGCTGCTTCACAGTTGTATGTGAGACAATGGTATTTCCACTGATCTGCTAAAATGGGAAAGCAGCAAAGGAACCCATATTGTTGTGCAGCCATTGTGAGAAACGGATCTAGGAACTCTCCAAAGAAGTGTCCAGCAATGGCCAGCATTGATTACTTCGTAAGAGAGAACTGACATCCAATAATCCACTTTCCCATGGCTTTATGTTCTCTCTGGTATATTTTGTGTTTTGGCTTCTGACCCCACCTTTTAATCTTAGAATTTTTTTCAAAGCAACCATAGATCAAACTTTCCTGATGCTATCAGTCTTCTTCAAAGCAAGTTCTTTTTGGCATGGAAGCAGATGTCTTTGTTTGAAAGAACTTGCCTCATGACATGGGCAGGCACTCTACTTTCTCACATTGTGATCTCTCTCCCTGTGTATCTGTTCACCCATCCTGTATTTTATGGCTAGTTTAATTTTTTTTCCTCCCCCACTGCTTGTTAAATCTTCGGGGTGCTGCATGGTCTGTACTGGCAGTTTCACTTGAAGTCCATGCAGCTCTGCTAACCTTCACCTTCTCAGAATTAGGAACGTGACAACTCCTCAAATTCAGGACAAAGAGTTCGAGCTCTGGGCTGCACAGCAAAGGCAACTCACCAGGGTGTATTTAAAAGCTTTTCTTTCTCAAGGATGAGTACGGATGTCATGAGCATGGATTCTGCTACTGAAGTGATCTGATCTCCCTGATTGTATACCAGAGACGCCTAAAACACCTTCGGACTTTAAAGGTCCACAAAAAGCTTTGCTACTTATATTCTTACTAATTGCTTTTGACAGATAGCAACAGGGAAGTTTTCAACAGAAATCCTCTATGTTATTTGCTCTAGACAAGAAGGACAGGGATGATTCTGTTGCCTCAGCTATCTGAAAATGAAAAATCATCAGAGACTACCTTTTTCTCTTGACCCACCAAAGCACCAGCTCTGCACTGCAGGGGCAAGGTATCTACATCTCACAGGGGCCATACTTCGAAAAATGAACCAAACAAGAACTAGATTATTAATCACATGCCATTTTAGCTATAGGTATATGATACAGGGATAGACAGCTGTTTGGAAACTTCCTTTTGGCTTGAAATCCTACTATCTGCAGCACCACTCGAAGTGCCTAGATAGATGATCTCTTGGCTGACTCTGAGCCTGGGTGGATCTGTGCCATCTGAACACATGTGCCATCTAAAATATTTGGCCAGTATTGCTAGGGGTTCAGTGCCAGGTGACCATAGGTTTAGACAGGCAGCATACATAATATTGTAAATGCTGGCTTCTTCGTACAAAAACCTATCCACTCTGACAATGCTGAAAAATTGGCTTTACTTTCCATCCAACATGTGATTGCACCTGTTGGTGCTTACAGAAATCCTCCTCCCCTAGCCAAATTCTCATAGCAATAAATGACCATTCAAATAGTTTTAGGCAAGACAGGTCCTCATCTACCCAGTAAATTAAACTTCCCTTTATTTAGATATTAGAAAAGTAAGTAGGTGTCTGCAAAACTGAAAGGTCTCCAGGCACTCCTCAATTCAATCACAAAGTCTCTTTCAGTATGCCTGACCTCATTGTGACAAGTCCAATTAAATTAAACAGCTTTTTCAAAACACTGCAGTGTGGTATCAGCACATCGTTTAGGAAGCCACACCTAACATGCTGTCTACCTCTGTTCGTATCCATACTTAATGGTGAAATCTGTACAACTGTTCCATTATGTTTCATTTGTAGATCAGCTGTCCAGAAGAGATGCAAAACTGCCAACAGTTCAGAAAATGTTTGACTGCACAGAGAGCTAATGGGTAGAAATCCAGGCCAAATTGCTTCTGCAGGCACAGTTCTGGGAAATTTTTGCTCTACAAAATGATTAGCTTATTAAGACACTTACTGGAAGGCAATCAAATACCAAGTCCTTGCTTCCAGTGAGGGCACAACAAACCTTACTAGTGTGGCTACTATCACATTGTCACCTAGGTTGTATCTGTCGTCATTATATGCAGGTGCAGATTTGCAGGAGGGACTTTATGTATGCGTGTGTGTGAGAGAGAGCGTGAGTGATGCAGGAATAGGTAAAATATACCATTATTGTCCAAAGGAGCACCTAATTTTACAATACAGAAAAGAACTGCACTGCTAGACGTCCTTCCCTTTACCTCCCCATCAGAGTCATAAGTTCATCTAACCTTGAGTGATTTACAAACTCAGCCAACTAAGTTTTAGAGAGTATGATAGAGCCTTTGAGTTAGTTTTTCCTGGATATGGAATAAAAGTCTAATTAATGACTAATAAGATGAATATCTAAAGATTTAGGAAGAGAATAATTCTGTAATGATGAATATGGAACAAAAACCAAACTCTTAAGATAATGGATTTTTAAATTTTTTCTAGGAAACTTACTGCAGAATGAAAGAACAGAAAAGATCACGGGAGTATTAATAAAAGTTAAATTGCTAATGAGAAATTCCTTTCACTTTTCCCTATTGAAGGACATGTTCAAAATGGCTGTGAAAAGAAACGAAAGCATTGCTGTGTGTGAAACTGCTGCAGTCCTTGCAGGACTCCAGAACGCTGCCACTGACACCACACAGTGATCAGTTGTCAGAGGGCTAGAGACAAACCAGAATTACTGCTCCTTCACCATACTTCTTCCTGACTTCCTGGGACGTACCACAGTAACAACAGAATGAACTCCTACTTCACGGATGTGTATCACCATCCGTCACACACAAACAGACAAAAAAAAAAAAAAAAAAAAAACAAATTAAAATTCCTTGACTTAAA
>NW_010400618.1:107694-134297 GCF_000710305.1 Buceros rhinoceros silvestris | reverse complement strand
AAAAAAAAAAAAAAAAAAAAAAAAAGACATCAACTTACATGTCATTGACTGAAACACTACTGGGTGAGCTAAGGCGAACTTCAGTTTAACACAAACCAGCATACATGACCCTAATTAAACAGTGAGACACTCAAGGAAGCAAGGACGTTTCTTAATTAATTTAGATGATGCCAAATAGTTTTTTCCTGAGGAAAAGTCAGAAGCACTTAATATTCCAAAGCAGTTAATTTTCAGAGAGAAGTATTCTTTTAAAAAAATACCAACTACAGTTTTTAACCAAGTACAGAAAAAAAGCTGTTCTTGTTTTGTTTGGGAGGCTTTTAAGTCATATTTGACTTAACATTGTTTATATGTGGAGTCACAAAGGCAGTTAAAGGACTGATCATCAGATGTTACATTATCCACCTAAAATTCACTGGGATTTTATTATCTGCTTTTTGGAAGAACTTAAATATAACTGCAATTAAGTATAATTTTTTCAAAGCATAACAATAAAGTTTCAATTAACTCTCTTTCATTTTTGCTAGGTTTTATTCACTGTGCAACACCACAGCCTTCCAGCATCTTTCAGTGATTCAAGGAACAACACACCTAATGTTATGTATGCATTTTGTTTTTCCTGGGATATCCCTGCAGTGAACTGGGTACATGGTCTTATTCCACCAGGAATTTTTGTTTTGCTGTTTACATTAAGAGAAAATTATATATGAGCCAGGAGAAATGAGGTCAGAGAACTGTCCCTCTGGAGGAATGGTAAACAGTATGGTAGCTGCTTATTCCTGCTAAAATGGAGTAAGGGAGTATTTTTAGAAGTGGTGAATGGAAAGTTATCTTAATCTGTTTACACATAACATAGACACACAGACACACACACGACACATTTTATGTGTGTATGTAAGAAAAAAATTACTGTCTTTGAAACAGCCACAGTAGTATCGTTTCCAAGATGAGGATACTTCAAACACCTTTAGCTCATCACCTCAATACTGTGAATTTCTATTACGTTCTACAGAAAGGAACCTTAATAGGCAAGTAAATAATCTGCTTTGTTTCTGTCTGGGCTGTCTGTTTTACTCTGGACCAAATAATAACCATCATAAGAAACAAGTGACCACCTAGAAAGAGATAATGAAACATGGGATGGCAGCTTCTGTAGCATCCAGATCATTTAGGAACACAAGATGCATTCAAACTCAGAAGGCTTCATGCTCCTAAATCTTTTTGATGCTTTTACAAATCTCCCACAGTTTTGGTTTTACTCTTTCAGTTACCCAGGCAATTCCACTCACTGAAATGGAATAATTCGTGATTCACAGTGGAATACATGAGAAGAATATCATACCCTTCATCTCTACATGACAAAAGAACACTCTTTTTTTCCAAGGGAGAGTTTGTAATTTAAATGCTTAGACTCGGAAATGGGAGTATGGAACCCCTGAGGCTTTGAACGAGTTTCTTAATCTTGCAATTCCTGGCTTTCCATCTGTAAAAAACGGGGGTAATACTTTGTCGCACTGTAACAAATAGACAATAATGAGAATGCCTTCTGCCTCCTGCCATGGGACAGGTGTCTTACCGCCTGGACCAAGAAAAGAAGAGAGATTTCTTACCAACACTTTTGCTCATAACGCCTAGAACAAATGCCATTCTGTAATTCAAATACGCAAGGTATTCAGAATATAGGTTGAATGCAAGTGCTGCTTTGGGGGAGTAAAAACACTACATTAAGTGGCACTTGGTCTTAGTATTTTCCAGTTCTAGCAGTGAGATGTAATTGTTTTTAAAATTGCGGGGGACACCTATCTGCTGATATTCATCTCTTAAGGGTTATGTAGATTCATACTGAGTCATACCTGGACTGAACCAGTGAGAAATGTATTTACTAGCTCCTAACACAAAGCAGATTCTTGTGTTATTAGAGATGTCAAAGTAATGTAATTGGTATCACAGTTCATCTCTCATACCACCTTTAGCAACAACTGCCTTCCGTTTTATGCCCTGATGAGCACATTGTCTTGGCTTTTGACCTGTTTGCATTACAGCTGTATCACTCCTTAGCACTGTCTCATTGACGCATCCCTGAGACAGATTTCTACTCATGCACCATAAATATCTTGTAACCTAACGTGCAAAGCATTACCTAAGTAAAAAGAGAGAGAAACCCATTAGCTTAGTAGTTATTGCCATGGACCTGGGTATTTGTATCAGCTCTCTGATCAAGAGATCAGATCTCTGGCAAAGAGATCTGCTTAAATGAAGTACAGCACTGTATGACCATATTGAACTGATACTGGTAACTGCTGTGTGCCTGCACTGAAACCTTTGGCATCCCTGGAAATATTCCCTGTTGTGCAACATATTCATTAACTTTTGTATTTGTGGTGGGTAGACCCTGGCTGGACGCCAGGTACCCACCAAAGCTGCTCTATCACTACCATCCTCAACAGGACAGGGGAGAGAAAATGCAACAAAAGGTTCATGGGTCGAGATAAGAACAGGGGCAAAACAGACTTGACTTGGAGAAATTAGTTTAATATATTACCAATCAAATCAGAATAGGGTAATAAGAAATAAAAGCCAAATCTTAAAACAGCTTCCTCAACCCCCTCTCTTCTTCCCGGGCTCAACTTCACTCCTGATTTCTCTACCTCCTCCCCGCTAGCAGTGCAGGGGAACAAGGAATGGGGGTTGTGGTCAGTTCATCACGTGTTGTCTCTGCCACTTCTTACTCCTCAGGGGGAGGGCTCCTCACACTTCACCCTTGCTCCAGCATGGGGTTCCTCCCACAGGAGACAGTCTTCCACAAACTGCTCCAGTAGCTTCTCATGGGCTGTAGTTCTTCATGAACTGCTCCAGCGTGGATCCCTTCCATGGGGGAACAGACTGCTCAGGCATGGGTCTCCCATGGGATCACAAATCCTGCCAGCAAACCTGCTCCATTGTGGGCTCCTCTCTGTCCACAGGACCTGCCAGGAGTCTGCTCCAGTGCGGGCCTCCCATGGGGTCTTCCATGAGGCCTGGAGCACATCTTTCTCCTCCTTCTTCATTGACCTTGGTGTCTGCAGAGTTGTTTCTCCCACATATTCTCACTCCTCTCCCTGGCAGCTGTTTAGCACCCATTTCCCCCCCACTTCTTAAGTATGTTAGTACAGAGGCACTACCACTGTCCTAGATGGGCTCAGCCTTGGCCAGCAATGGGTCCTTCTTGGAGCCAGATGGCATTGACTCTATCAGACATAGGGGAAACTTCTAGCAGCTCCTCAAATAAGCCACCCCTGCTCCCCCTCCGCTACCAAAACCTCACCAAGCAAACCCAACACAGTATACGAAAATGAACATCACATGCTATTGTGTTATTTGTCTCACCATTTAGTTTAGCATTTGTGTTAATTCCACCCCCCCCACCTCATATTTTAGTTGCCAACAAAGTCACAGTAAGAAGCAGGAATCTTGCCAAAGTGACCAATCTAAATTTAATTTTTTCAGACCATGTGGGAAAAAGACATCACACAAAATTACCACTACCACAAAGTACCTCATTATTGCTCAGTGACTGAAACACTTGACAAATAACACCTTATTGGTAGTGCATGTATGAAGGCTGCCTAAATCTCCATCCCTATTATCCCACAGACCCTGTAGTGTTTGAACCTTTGTGTCTCAATTATTCACAAACTTTTGCAGACTTCTTACCAAGGCTCAAGATGACAGAATGGAAAATATTTTGAAACTCAGATGATTCAAAATTTTAAAAACAGGAAAAAAGTTTCATTTTGGGTACAAACGAAGCCATGAAGTAGGAGCAGAAATGACAGCAGGAAATCAATCTATCAGCAGAAGCTGCTGCCTTTCTTTGGAAAATCTTCAGGTGAACCTTAAAATTCAATAACTTTCACCACATCAGTGAATCTTCATTCTATTTATTAAATTCTTTTGTAGTCACCAAATCCTATCAAGGGTCTCCTTTCATTTTAAATCTATCTATCAGACTTCATTCCTAGCCCCCACAGACCACTTTTATGATAATAATGCTGAGAAGTCTACATTAAGTAGGATATAAAGAAAATGGAGAAATCCTGGAAATCAAGCAGAGTTATCTTCGTTAAACTGCAATAACCTACTGTACAATTCAGCTGAATACTGTGTGTAATATCTTCCCTTGAGTACTGCAGTAGTGTTAGATACTAGTACTTGAGCAAACTGAACAGAAAACAATGCAGTATTTCTTTCGGCTCTACCTTCTACTGATATAATGCAGTCTTGTTTGTCTTTTTAATTTAGCTTTTTAAAAAGAAACACCACACAAGGAGTCTTTGCTGCACGGCCAGATCCAGTGTATAGCTACAGGATGCGACACAGAAGTTGCACCTAATTGCTCCTGCACTAACATAAAAACACAGTTCCTGCTCTCCTAGATATAATGAAGGCGGAGGAATAGTGGTCTTCTCCAGAGAACTAGGGCAAAACTGTTTTGTTATGGGTTGGAAGAAAAGACAAAACAGAGACTATACCCTCTTAAGGAAAAATATTTTCCAGACTGCTTAGTTAACAACATGGAACAATTGTTAAAAAGTACCCTCCTACTGTTGTACCTCTGTCCCTAAAAGTCCTGTACATTGTATCTGACCACTTCCTCTTTTCCAGCAATCCATTACCAGGGTCCGCACTGTGCTGCTTTTGGGGAAGGGGAAGCTGGGCCATGATCATGTTGGTCAGCACTTTTCCAGTTGATCTTGCTACCTTCAGCAGGTCTTTCATGTCTAGCCATGTTACTGTGATTAATAACAATCCATAAATCAAATATTGACCAAGTAGATAAAATACAAATACGTGAAAGGACAATGGCTTTCTGATTTTCTCAGTAATGTGGCTTTCAATTCTTTTTTGAAAATAGAAATTTTAAGCTTTATCTCATTTATCAAAAAAACCTATAAAATTAAATTCAATTGAATCGTGACCAAAAGCAAATTTTCCAAGAAAATCCAACAAAATTTCTGAGCTCTCTTTATGGTTCAACTAGCAAAACTAGACATTTCCAATGAATCTTTGTGGTCCTTCAAAGACCAGGTAGAAAAAAACTAATGGCTTTTGTCATCCTTGCATTGCTATGTGGTAAATAATGGTCAAACCCACTTTCCTGATGTACAGGCAAGGGAGAAAATGCCACACTACATTAATCCTCTGGGGAGCTGCAGTAGGTTCTTATGGGAATTCAAACACAAAACCAAAGAGGTGAACCTTGAATAAATATGTGTGCCTGTTAAATAATGTAAACAGAATGGGATGACTTGAATGCCTAATGCTGAAGGAAGGGTGTTTACTCGATAGACCCGAGCCATTTTTCCAGATCATTTAATCTTTGTGAAATTCTTCACTGTGTTTGACTACTAAAAAGTAATACTTTGACTACAACAGCCAGCTTTGCAGGGAAAAGGCTAAATACTTCGCAGTCATGGATCTGAAGCTTTCACTCATTCAAGCTGAGTCCCATCATTGTAATCACAGTCTACTTGTTTTACTAGGTGCAAATTATCAGACTTGATGAATTCTTGTTCCAGGATTCTCTTTGCATAAGACAATTTAGAGTACATATTTCAAATAAGTTATGTAAACAATACTAAATCTTTCAAAACAACTACCCAACATGTTTGCACTGTGTCTATAGATCAATGACTTCACAAGCAAGCGTTCTTTCCGCAGAAGAAAGCTCAGCTTCAATATACTACAGATTGACAATGAATAGACAGAGATGGAAATGAATCCTTGACATTGAATTCTTAAAGCTATGGTACAAATGATGCCACAGATAAATCTGAATCTACAAATTAATACAAACACATGATATGGAGAAGAAAAAAATTGTCAGGATGCCTCTACATGAGCACTGAGGTTTGGGGCAAAAAAGCATTTTTGAAGCAGAACTCCTAGCCACTTTCACCTAGCATGCTTTTGTTCACACTGTGACATAGTTTGGACCATGAACTTGATTCTTTTCTGATGAAACTGAACTGAAAGATGTATTCCAAGAGCTCATTCAATGCCTACTGGGCATTACGTCCATAGGATGGGTTAGAGTTAACGTGAGGCAAAACTCCTAAAATATTGATCGTGGTGTCACTGTGCCTTTAGCACCAACAATTTCACTTTGCATATTCATGATTGCAACTCTGTTTGCTAATGCAAATACAGCCTTAGTATACTGGCATGACTGAGACCTGTAAAGAAGTCAAGTAGGGAATGATCCTCTTCATGTTTTGGAGAGATACAGACCTCAAACTGGTATGTGCTGCAGTCCGCAGATTAAACTTAGTTTTGTGTACATACAAAAATTTTATTACAAATCTGCAAACTCAAATTACTTCAGATTGAGAGTCATAATGCTGCCACCTGAAAAAGCCTAGATGTCACCTGGAAGTCTGGATCCACATTTTTTTCTTGGAGTTGAATCTGCTCTTTCAAGTACTTTCCAGTCCCACAGGAAATGAATAAAATCTTGACCCCACTCAACCTAATGAGAGTTTTGACACTGACATCAGTGGGGCAGGTGTTTCATAAGCAAGATGCATTTCAATACAATTGTTTTAGACCATTTTACAAAGCTCCTATTAGACTTGAGTTGAAGTAAGTGAAAACAAGACACACAGTCATCTAAGAACACACCAAACATTCTTTTTAGGAAATTCTGCTAAATAATAAACTATCTATCTACTTAAAGATTATGATCTAAGGTTCCAAGGGTCTTCTGCTTCCAGGCCACGTGAAGGCCTAGTACACTGGAATGTTGGAACAGATACAGCCCCTTAAGGAGCTCATGCACCTCAAGTAAGAATATCAGGTATATTCAAGTAAGAATGTAAGGCACAATCATAATAGTTCCACATCTGAAAGGAAAATTTGCAAAGTTCTGGTCATCTACTGATGGTAAAAAACATTCTGAGTTCACGCTATTGCCCACCAATATACACCTGGACTCAGAAAGAAGCGCTTAGGCTGTGAACTCTCATTACTTGCATTCATACATGTTACTATTCCCACAAACATGGAAGCTAAAATAATGTTTTAAAAGACCCTTCTCTTATGTACTAGTATAATATGATATAATATAATGCCAAGCTGCTAAATCCAAAATCACCGATGAATTAACCCCCAGCCTTTAATAACTCTAATTAATAATGGAATAAGAAAACCACTTTCATTTATAAGGGGCTATTAATAATAATAAAAAAGAAAATATTTTCGATATGCAAAAGTGACACCCTACAGTGTGCAAACAGCAATTTCTAGGGAGAAAAAAAAGGCTCTTCTTTTGTCTTATACTTTGCAATAAAATATACTTTAAATTACAGAAATCTGTGACCTAGAGGTGCAGGTCCTAGATGGTTCAAGGAATCATCCTGTCACTATTAGGTCAACGGTTCAGTTCTAGCCAAACCAATACCATCTGATTTTTGCTCAGTAGGTTGTGTGAAATGAACAGCTACCCTGATTTATTTTCCAGAGGACAAGGGTTCATATTACAAGTACCAACTTTAGCACACAGCAGAGAGACAAAAAAAAAACCAAACCAAAACAAACAACCAAACAACCCACCAAAAACCAAAAAAACCCAAACAGAAATTAGAAAAGCTTTGTGACTCGGCTAATTTTCTCATCCTACAGACGGTCTTCAAGTCAAAACACTAGCCTGTTGACAGGGGGCAGCCTACTGTTTTGTGCATGTCTTGTGCTTTCCATAACTATCACTTGACAGTGTTCACAACAGTAGCAAATAGCTTATTAAGGAGAAAGAAATTTTAAGAGACAATAATTTACTACCTTTAAACAAGATATTTGAAAAGGAACTAGAGTTGTTCTTTGAGTTTATGTTGATGAATGAGCACTTCCCTACTATGAAAAACAATTAAAAACCTCACTACTAAAAAAGGTACATCTGATTCAAATCTACTCCTTATTAACTCTGTTATTTGCTACAAGACTTTCTAAGGAGCACAGAATTGACCAGATGGAATCATAGATGCTATTATTCACTTTTGTTCATCAACATCAACATCAACATCAAATCATCATGAAACATACTAATTAAAACCTTGCTCCTGTATGGTTTATCATGATTTGTTAGAAATTTGCAACTCAGATTACTTCATGACTTGCATTCTTCCCTTCATTTTTTCCCTTCTTGAAAGCAGAGATTCCATAAAAAGAACACTACTGGTAGATCATTTCATAATAAGGAAGTCTGAGTATTGCTTTCCAGTATGTAGAACACTAATATAAATACCATAAATCTCAATTGTATATTTTTATATCAGGATCAAAATAAAGTTTCTTTACATTTATTTATTCAGATGGGTATGCCCTGAATTTGTCTCTAGAACATTTAATTTATGATTTCTCTTTAGTGACAGCCTAGTGAAAAATACTAGGTGCTCTTATCTACTTCCACTCTTTCTTCTGATGAGAAAACTGCCTTATAAAAAGCGTACTTGTTTCAAGACTTAATTAGCTTTCTTATTCCTTTATGATAATTACAATTTCAGTCTCACATTTATATTTTGTTTTCTCTATCTTTTCTTCTAGATCTGGTTTACTGGTTCTCTGTATATTTACAAGCCAATACCACTTGAAAATCATCCTTATTGCTCTACCACAATTTTGTTGTCTTCGATGCATTATTATTCATGAGAATCACAAATGTAGTTTTTACTTTCTTGCATTTACCTTTAAGAAGAGCAGTTTGATTTCTTATCCCTTAGCCATAAAAAGAAGCAATCCTTGTTTTAAGGGAACAAAGACCAAAGATAGATTCTGATTTTGCATAAAAAGATGCATTTTATGAGATTCCATTTTTCTACTGTTCACCTAACTTCCCTTTCGTATGCTAACAGGGACAGCAGTAATCTCCACACACAGTTACATAACACTGAAATTCTGCCTAAGCATATCTGAATAATCTTTTCCTACAACATTTCTGGGGAGCAAAGTTTTCAGCAAATTAATACATAAGCATGCTTCATCACATCTTTGTCCCTAGTTGGTTTGGGGTTGGCAGAATCTATTTTTAGCCTGTGCTTCTGCTTATCACAGAATCAGAGAATGCTTTGGGTTGGAAGGGACCTTCAAAGGTCATCTAGACCAACACCCCTGCAGTGAGCAGGGACATCTTCAACTAGATCAGGTTGCTCAGAGCACCATCCAACCTGACCTTGGATGTTTCCAGGGGTGGGGCATCTACCAACTTTCTGGGTACCCTGTGCCAATGTTTCACCACGCTCATTTTAAAAAGTTTCTTCCTTATCTCTAGTCTGAATGTACCTTCTTTTAGTTTAAATCCATCACCCCTTGTCCTGTTACAACAGGCCCTTCTAAAAAGAATGTTCCCATTTTTCTTATAGGCCCCCTCTTAAGTACTGAAAGGCTACAATAAGGTCTTTCTGGAATCTTCTCTAGGCTGAACAACCACAAATCTCTCAGTCTGTCCTCATAGCAGAGGTGCTCTATCCCTCAGATCATTTTTGTGGCCCTCCTCTGGATCTGCTCCTCCTGTCCTTATGCTGAGGACTCCACAGCTGGGCACATTACTCCAGGTGAGGTCTCACCAGAGCCAAGTAGAGCGGCAGGACCACCTCCCTCAACCTGCTGACCACACTTCTTTTGATGCAGCACAGGATATGGTTGGCTTTCTGGGCTGCGAGCACACATTGTTGGCTCATGTTCAGGTTTTCATCCACTGGTATCCCCAAGTCCTTCTCCACAGGGCTGATCTCACTCACATCATTCCCCAGCCTGTATTGATACTGAGAATTGCCCCGATCCAGGACAGGACCTTGCACTTGGCCTCGTTGAACCTCATGAGGTTCACACAGGCCCACTTCTTCAGCTGGTCCGGGTCACCCTTCTGTCCCTTAGGCATTTCAACTGCCCACAACTCTGTCCATTTTCCTGACGAAATTATGGATAAGTATACCTTCATCCATAGAAACACACAAACTGTGAGAAACTCACAGAATTACTATAATTACACCACTAAATAGGGATGCCTTCTCTAGTCTAAAAATACGTCAGGGAAACTTAGATGTAGAAGAGAAGGTGGTGGTCTGACAAAACCTATTTTTTAGTGGAAATGCCAGTAAATCAACACTCATTTAACAGAGAAGTATTTTTAAAGCAACTCTTTATAATAATAGAAGGAACATGTAACCAATCATTATTCTTTGAAAGAGTGGGATCTAAAAGTCAATTAATACTGCATCCTAGACAACTTACTTTTGATTCTCCACGTTAAATTGTGAGGATAATCAAAAAGATGTCCAGTTAAGTCTCCAAAAACGTAATCCAAGTTTTGATGTGAATTTAAGTAGGAACAAGATGATTTGCTCCTTTTTATTCCATGTTAATATTTAAGTCAACTGGTTGAAAGCTTTAATACTTTAATACACACTAAAACCTCCTGTAAGTAAAACTTTTTAATGTCAGTTTCTTATTACCATGGCATTCCATGAGACCTTTCAACAAAGTGTTCTTTGTATAAGCCTCTTCTATTTTAAATATTTCGTATATTGCACTGTATGTTTGCGTATGTATATTAGATAAATAAATCCTTTAACTGTAATCCTGTGTTTGTCCTATTTAAAGTGACTCTCTAAGACAGAGCCCTCATTCAACTGCATTTTTACCTGTGGATGTTCAGTCATATCAGCTGCCTTCAATAGAAAAAACACCAAACAAACCAATTTGATTACTGGTGGCAGAGGTTTAGCTACTGGTGTTAATATCTGTAACAGTTAATAGCTATGGTGATCCTAGTTCTATTTCTCCTGGAGCATTGTAAACAAATTTTTTCTCTGTGTTCCTACCAACTATGACAATTAACTACATTTGAGGGAATTGTCTGCATGATGGGGCTACCTGATCTTTCCAACAGAAACTTCATTATAAGAGGCAGCCCAAGAGTGGCATGTTCATGTTGATATTTTGAGTCCAGGTTGAGTCAGCAACACACACAGATTCTTCATTTCTAGGTGTTTGCTCCATGGATGACATCAATTGTATGGTAGTGGGATGAGCAGTGAGTGATCAGTCTAGCATTCTCCTAGGCACCTTACAGACATGAAACATAAAGTTTCCTTGTTTCAGAAAGCTTAATGCAGACCCAAGCACGGACAGTACCACTTTTGCAAACTGTATTTCAGATTGTATCTACAGTGTAAGAAACTTTACTGTTAAGTCAAGTTATGCACGCTTTTTACACCCAGGCCTGCAAATCTTGGTGCAGACAAAAGCAGATTATTCAAATTATTATCAAGTTAAACTTCAGTGTCTAAAGAGTCATTGACTACAGGACAGGCAAATAGACTTGAATAAAGCCAACTGCCAAAGAATGCATACTGCTTTTTAAATGCAGGTCCTTAGAAGATGATAGAATAAGGACTAGTGTGAATGTAACAAGCAGAAAGTGTTCTACTTTGGTATTAATTTTGAATTTCCAAAGGGTTTTGAATAATTTCTGTGAGTTTATTCAGGGCTGCCAAATGTGTGACTAATTTGGAATCCAGTGATAGTACTGTTTATCTAAATGCTTTATCACCAGGAGCCACCACATTAGTTTTGGCTTAAAAAAAAATATTACTCTGAAAAGCTTGGAACCGTGTTTTAACTGTAGCCTAATGGTTCCAAAATAAAGTTGTTAATAAAAGTACCTGATCACCAATTAATAAAAAGCCATCATCTAAATGGACAATATTATTTTAGGCTATAGAGCAGCATAATGCTAATTTCCTAATTAAAAATAACTGCTAAAGATGGTACTAAGTCATATCTAGAATAACAAAGCCTTTTTTCAACAGGTAAGAACTTTTTTCAGTTATTTTGAGAAGCTCCTTAAAAAACTGGTGCATGATGAGTAGACAATTATCACTGAATCTTGAGAAGCATGCTTGCATAATTTCCTCTGGACTCCTGAGACTTCTTGTTGATTGAAGTTAATTATTTGCATGACCTCCTGCAAGCCAAAACCCAATTTTACTTCTATAAAGGGCATTCAATAAACCTGTTCTTTTCCTGACCACAGAAAATGGGAATCTGCTTAAGTTCATGAACCACACACACACAAAATATATATATAAAAAATAATCCTAGAAAGCTTTGTAAGAGGGTTTGCCACATATAAATAAATGAAGCATTAAGAAGTACAAGTTCTCATCACTGAAATTTCCTTTCATTTACTCTTTTAGGAGCAGGGAATGTTTCCTTTACAGAAAAAGAAGAACTGAGTTGTGGAAACTTTCAGAAGACCTGGAATGGATGTTACTTGCCACCCCTCTGCTCGATGTGAGCTGAGCTACTGTGTGCCAATGCTGACAACTGGAGTGTTTCCCCCTGTCTCATAGAGGGTGACAATTGCAAGAACCAAACAGTAATGGAAATCCAAGCAAGTTTACAGTGACTTTCTCATTAGTTATCTTGATTTTGCATTTAACTAAGTCATGACACAGTGTGTCCCAGATGGAAGGAAAGATTCTGTTTTAAAAGATGAAGTACAATCCTCATCGGTTAGTTCAGTGTGTATCTAACACCGAAATATGGGCCTCTGTAAATTATAGCAGGTTCTGTAATTTATTCTGTGACCTACAGCAGTCCAGAATATCTGTGACACTGCAGATTGTGACTGTATGTTTAACAAGCTCCTCCTTTCTTATGATGAGATTTACAAAGGGCTTCTTTAAGACAGCCTTACAGCTGTTCTCTGTATACCTGTACCAGGCTGCCACGCTGAAGGAGTAATGCTTTATTAGTACACAAAGACAGTTCATTGAACAATGAAAAAATAGCCTAAGGATACTCTCTGCAAGCTTCTGATTGACTCAGATTACACTGAGGTCAAATACCTGCTCTTAGCCATTAGCAGCTGGAGTTTCATTAATCTTCTTACCTTAGAAACCGCAGGCAACTCCCCTGGAATACAGTAACAATAGCAATTTACTATTCCTTTATCATGTGTTAACGTATTCTGGCTGTGACAGCCATTCCTTATAGCTGATTTGTTTTTGAATGATGTTATATTAAAGGCTAAAATCTATTACTCCAAATTTTTGCCTCTCCAGAGAAGGAAAGAACCAATATGAATTTTTTTTCTGAATTCCTTAATCATTATTATCACCAGATGTCTGTATATTCCTTTATACTCAGAAATTTTTGCTATTGCTGTAAACTTTTTCTTATTTATCTGATAAACTAATAGCTGTGACTTGCAAAGCGTTATAGGCAGCGTTTCTGTGGCACATGGGAACAAGCAGCTGAAAATACAGTGAAGGAGTATTAAGTTTGGACAGTTAAAATAGCAAAATCTCTGAAATTCCCAAGTAAAGATCCAAAAGCATTGTTAACGCACTAGGCTTGTCAAGTACATTTTACAATGTTTACTGCAGATTCAATTATGATCACTAAATTAAATGTTAAAAGAAAGAAAGTTATAGATAATGCTTTCCATAGATAGCATCAGTTATTATCTTGTGGTCAGGTAGCATCTATCTTAATAGCTAGCTATAGATATCTACTTCCCTTCTCTTTGAGTCCTTCCCTTCTCCCCCATCCCAATTATACATTAAGCAGCTTCTGTGAATCATGTCTTGGGCTTTTATTTTCCTATATTAGAATGAAGAAGAAAAACACTTAAACACTTGAGAGCAACTCTCATTCATTTTCTGAGTATCTTCAGGAGCTGAACAGGGTTAACCTGACTCAAAATGAACAATAATAATCTATGAGGGACCATTATATAAGCAAGAATCAGCCAAAATGCAGAAGCATGTCAAAGGTCCTCCTCAGGACATTTCCTAGTTGTTTTACATTGCCCAGATACTGCAAAGCAGAGAAAATTTGAGGAACTGGCTCTTATTTATTACCAACAAAACAAAACAAAAGCAAAGCAAACCAAAACAAACTCTCCTAAAAAATTTCTTTGTCTAGTATGACAGTTACAACATTTGCCAGAGTAAATCCCATAGGAAACCTATCCTGTACAGTGTGTCTTGAAAGAAAAGAAAAGGAAATAACGAAGTAGAAACCACGCTAACCTAGAAAATTGGAATAACATGTTACTTTAATCTTCTTCCTTCCTTCCTTCCCCTCACTCCTTCTCTTCCGGTCATCACTTCCTTTCACCATGCCACTTCTGAAGTTTCAGCTCTGAGGCAAGTATTATAACTTTTCCGTGGTATTATTGATGTAGAGGCAGCAGGTAAAATGATGACAAACCTAATGCAAGAAGTATAGAACTGCACGTTGAAATTATGACTACACTACTCCAACACCTGCACAGTGACAGAGGTCCAATGCTGTTCAGTCATCCTGTAAACCACTCTGTCACTCAGTTCCAATTACAGGCAATGAAACTGAAGTGATACATATATTTGTACCTATGTAAATGTCGTCCAGATTAGATAATAAACTCTTTAACAATAATTTATCACTCCATCTCTTGTGTGTTTTATCAAACTGGGTTTGGGGATTTTTTTATTGGGTAAGTGCTTTATAGTCTTCTTTTAATGAAAGCAGACAGTTTGATGCTACTTGTGATATGAGATCTCTAGATTATGTACAGTCATTGAACAACAAATTAGGCTGGTAGAACCTAATATTTCCTTTACCATGCTGTCTTATCTGAATTAGGAAAAGAGTTATCACCGTACAATGTGAACGGGCATGTGTTCAGCTACTTCTTGCAAGTAAGGCTTATTAGAAATTGCCATGAACAAATGTAAACCAAATAGTTAAAAAGCTTCTTATGACACTGTGAACAAACGTAACCTTGGGAAAAGTTGATATGGGTAATGGCTACTGTATAATTCTGGCAGCTGTGCTCCCATCTTATCACTGTTTCTGGCTTTGATGTAGATGTTTTTTCAAATGCAATGGAGTGCCTGGGGTCGGCAGGAAATTGAAAGAGCAAGAACAGGGAGCATGAACAGTTAATGCTGTACGGCACAAACTGTGCAAAACCAGAAACAGCAAGTAAAAATTGCAAGGTGCATTAGACAGACACTGCTCTGCAATTTGGAAGACCTAACAATTTTTAGTATTATAACTTTTCTCTTTGTGGTGTATGAAAGACTTCAGAAAAAAAAAGTAACTATTTAGCTCTCACAATAGGTTTTCTTTCCTTGACTTCTAGATATAAAATGTAATGTTTTGATACATTAACTCAGCAACAGATTGAGAAGCCTTTATCTCGACAATAGTAGTACCTCAAAATATGACTAAATTTCTCTCTAATAATGGTGATTCTTGTTCAAATGTGCAGTGTTCAATTTGTTACCCTGCATGCGGTTTAGCTAAGAGCAACCTAATGACTTTGTTGCTGTTTTCTGTCTGTAGATTGCCGAACAGTGATTATACAATGCAGTCAGGTTACTTGTCTTTGCTCATGAAACATCAGATATGGTGATATTCAATTATCTTCACCATTTGGAGATATCAATGAAGAAAGATGTTTTAGAATCAAAATGCACTAACGAGTACTTCAAGGACTCATCCATTTCTCGAGCAATGCTTTTTTGTTTGTTTATCTTTGAAGCTTTGACATTTTTCAGGAGAGGAACGTTTTTGATCTTGATCAGATATGTAAGTACCACAGTATCAAAGATAATTTCAAATTTGAAAAATCTTAGCAATTCCAGCAAATTCTAGCAAGAGACAGTTTTGGCCAACTTCACATACTAAATCGCATTCTATAACACAAATAGCTCTACCAGAGTCAATACAGTTCTGTCATTGTATGTTACTGATAAAATTTTTAAAATTATTGTATATTGTCATTAGCAGGTATCTGATGCACCAGCCACTAAACAAACACAAAACCTGCCACACCTTTAACAATCGTAAGTAAAAGGCTGACTCAAGTTGTCATCACTGCAATTAATGCTACCATAGTCTAACTCTTGGGAATATAATTACTCCTTTGAAAACACTCAGCCCAACCTGTATATGTCACTCTAATCCCATGTAAATTCTGTCTTGAAGGCCCCCAAATAAATTATTAGCATGTAAAAATATCTGAAAAACATGGTGTCTCAAACCTTCGAGGTCACAGAACCACCATCAGCCCTCAAAATGTCCTGTATATCCTCAATTTCTAGGGGTAAGAACTAGAATGGCATTTCTTGTGATTCCCCAGACCAGCTACAGTAACAACCAACAGCTTGTGTACCACAGTCCACTCACTGAACATCAGTGAGCTAATCTGTCCCAATTGTTCCTAACACTGACAGTCTACAAGTGATTATTAATAGTTTGAGCTGTGCTTTTCTTTCTTAAATCGTAACAACTTTTAACAATCCCTGCTTACTAAAGGAGTGATTTGGAAGTGTACTGCATGGATTTTTGGGATTCTGGAAATGAAATAATTTTCTATATAAGTCTCTCCCCCAAGATACATTTAAAAAATGACTAGATTTATTTCTTCTTAATATCTCAATGCTACAGAATTTGTCTTTCTCAAGGGTATGCAATTTTAAATGGTCTTTTACTCTATTCTTCACCCCCATAATCATTGTTTTCCCTCTGATAGGTTTTCAGTGAATTCTGAAAAAGAAAGCTGATGTTTTCATCTCTTTGACCGAACGATCTGTTAAAAATCAGTTAAACAACCCATTACACCACACCATATGCTTCACAAAAGTGGGTGTTTAACAGTCATGCCAGATTTCTCCAAAAATATATAGATTAGTCCCCAGCCAGTGGAGGAACATAAACCAAATACATTTTATTTCCTTATAGATTTTATCCAACAATGTGATGAATACCTCTTCCTAACAAAAAAGCAGGGGTTGTAGTTTCCAGCATGTGGAGGGCCTTCAAATAACACCGAGATAATTTTTGTTTATAACTCTGTGCCAGACTAGGTTTGTTGATACATTCCTAGTTATCTTAAGAACCCATTATCTCTTCTCATGCTTATCCTTTCAACAGAGACGCTTGCTGAGAACATTATAGTTGAGGGAGAGAATAAGCTATTTTTCTGTTCGAGCCATCTGTTGGTTTTAACAAATACAGCATGGTCTCGCTCATTTGCTCCTCTTTTAAGATTCTTAGACACCTTTGGGATATTTACTGGACAGACAGAACTGTCTGAAAGTTTTTTTTTTTTTTTGGTTTTTTGTTTGGTTTTTTTTTTTGGGGGGGGGGGGGGGGGGGGGGGGCGGGGGGGACATTTTTTTTGGGCAGAGAGAACTGTTTGAAAGTTTTTTTTTTTTTTGGGTTTTTTGTTTGGTTTTTTTTTTTGGAGGGGTGGGGGGGAGTGTGGAGCCTGGTGAAACTACACAAGACACAGTTTTGTCATTCAGTTTTACTTTATGACATGACAGAAGCCAAAATCCTTTCCCACACGCTGCACAGGGAAAGCAAATTTAGCAGGTTATCTAGAAAATTTGATTCAGCCCCACCAACAGTATTTGCGGATTTGGTATGGGCTAGGCAGATAGGTTTTGTGTATTCTTCTTTTTCAGGCTATATTCACAAAATCGAGAAAGCACAGTAGGAGATGTCAAGCAGACAGCAGTTCCTTCTTCTTGTCTCTCAGAGGAAATGCCCTGAACACCACTGCATGTTTGGAGAAATCTCCTTAGAAGTACTTCTAAGGCTATCAGATGACCAGCTTTGGACAGCTGCTTCCTACCTCCTGGAGAGAAGGGAAGTTGTGATTCCTCTTCCCCCTTTGTTGATTTCAATTAAATCTAGCCCAGCATTTTTGCTGGTTTGGTTATAACAGAAATATTTCTTGCTACAGAAGTGAAACACACTGATTTGGGCTAAATAGAATGCTTTTATATGATATGATATTGTTTTCCTTTGATGACTCAAAGTCTCTTTTTCATTAGACTGGCTGAACCAAAAGATCGGTCATTGATGTGGTCACTTAACTGATCAGAGGAATCATCAGTGGTGAAATGAGTAAAAAATTAACCCAGACTCAGAACACGCTTTAGAAAGATGACCCATCCTTGACTGTCCTCTGTGATACCTTGATTGGATTTCTCTCATGCACACTGACCACAATGATTCAGAGGAGAAAACAGCAATCTTTCCGAATAGTAAAGGAAGCAAAGGCCTGAAAGGATAGAGTCTCTATTGTATTTTAGGAACAGCAATATTTAAATTAGAGCAGTCAATTTGTTTTTTATGCAAACAGAAATACCTTTTCCAGCAAGGACTGAGAGACAGTGAAAACCATCCATTGCTACATATGTCGCAATAAGAAATATTATCACAAAAATGAAAAATAATCTCCTTCAAGTGGGAAATAATGTCAATAACCTCAAAAGCAATCATCTCGGTAACCTCAGTCTTTTTAGTTTCAGTGATCCACCTTGCAAGGAAAAATATTTTTGATAACTATTCTTTTAACAATTTCAAAGAAGTGCTGTGAGAATTACTGTTAGTTTAAAGGGAACAAAGGATACACTGTGTTTACAGGGGGGAAACTTGGGGGAAACACTAATTTCTAGCTATCTCTAAAACCTCAGATGTTCACTAGTGTGTCATCAGCTGCCACACTCCCTGCTCTGAAAATAAATACATACAATTATTTCCTGGATTCTGTTAGCTTAAAATATTCTGATTTTATTGCTTAGCTGCAATATCTCTATATCACAAACACCTTTTTATCACAGGTCAAGATGAGAAAGAACAGTGCAAGCAGTGAGTTGCAAAGTTACTACATGGCTCAAGCAGCAGATGCGTTGCTTTCTGAAAAAAAAAACAAAAAAAAACCTGCCAACCGGCAGGAGAAATGTTAGACTGAGAAAACAATATCTCAGTTTTGTGGAGACAGCTCCTGCAGTGGCATTAATTTTTATCACGAGATGGACTTTGTCTCACTGTGAGCTTTCAGCTGCAGCACTGGGAAGAATCATTTCAATTCCCTCACTCTTTCTCTCTCCCTCACACAGACAGACAGATACACACACACACGTCTTCAATATCACTGTAATAATTCTCTAATATTGAATCTCATATTAATATTAATTAGCTCACATACTCTGAACTTATTCAATCTTCAGGTACCAAAGCTTCAAATTACAGGTTCTCAAATAAGGTTTAACATGCAGGTGCCCTTTAATGCTTTGGACACATGCAGTGTCACAAGTGTAGCCAATGATGAGATTCACTGTTAAAAAATCAACATTTTCAGGAGAGCATTTTACTGTTATTTAGATAAGATTTATGTATGACAATGAATGAGGACAAAACGTACATACACTACTACATTTATTGTGGTAACTATTATTGGCCTTCAATAATAATGGTTTACATAAGTAAGTGTCACACATCTCAGACACAGAAATACCTTGTTCTTGACATCTGCTTATGTGTGGTCCACGGTCTAAACACAGCCCCTACTATTCACTGATTCAGAGGAAATTGGAAGGAAAAAAACAATAAGAAAGACCTAAGAAAGAAAGAGGATAGAGGAGATTCCCCTGAAAATTCTGAAAATCTTGTTAATACCATACAATATGTTCATAATGAGTGGGCACTTTGAAAAAGGGCAGCATTTAAACTGAAAAATCAAATAACTGCATTAAAATACCTTAAAAAAAAGAAGAAAAAACCCCATCTCTTATATAAAATGTATGAATCAGCAGGATTATCACCATCGGTAGATCTACTGAAAATGAGAAAGCCACCCAAAAAAGAAGCCTTCTGCATGCTTCTGTAGAAGGATATCTATATGCAAAATGCATACAAGCACACATGCAGACCATTCATCACAACACAGGTGAATTCCAAATTCTTTAATTCCATTGGAGAAGCGACTTAGCAAAGAACATTAGTTTTTATTCTTACACAGCTTCTCAGCTGGGTTGATGCAGCTGAGGGTGAGGGGAAAAGGCGACTTCATGTTCCACCACATCATGAACCAGTCACTCTCAGGCCAGTCTCAGACATAATAAAGTTTCAGCGATGTTGCTTTACTTTAAATTGACTTTTCCTAGCACTAATCTGATTAATACAGTTTTACTGCTGTGAATGGATGGATTAGTATAAAGACATCAGCAGGGGAGTTAAGAAGATGGTCTGGAATATTTCAGATTCTCTTCTATTCCATTAATTTGTATATGCAAACATAAAATCAAGCCAGGAGTAATTTCCATTAAAAGCTATAAAGGTACTCAAAGTCAAAGCATTCACACACAGTTTCTGAGTTCATATTCTTTCTATTGTGATGATTATTTAGGTATATACTGTTCCTAAAGTCTGTTCTAAATACAACAGAAAATAAATAAGCACTTGCATGTAGGAAATATCTACAGCCTAATGCATCCCACCCCCTCAAGTTATTATCTCCAAGGATTTCCCTTTTAGGTTACTGTCACCTTGACACCTTTAAATCACACAGAATCACAGAATAGTAGGTGTTGTAAGGGACCTCTGGAGATCATCAAGTCCAACACCCTCCCCCCCGATAAAGCAGGTTCAATCAATCTCATTGTGTTCCTCCATAACAGATTTTCAATGCCAAGACATTTTCCCATATCAATGAAAAACGTATAAAACAACATAAATATCAAAGCAGAAAAGACACAGGAGAATGTGTATTTGAAATGATGGCACTTTTTTGAAGTGATGAACATTTTTCCCGTGTTCACATGAATTGTATGGCACAGAATTGAATTGTTTGTCATTTATTCCAATAAGATGTATGATCTAAATAATGGACTGGACCGTAGGAAGTCTATTTTAGTACTTGAATAATCTTTATAATAGAAGAATACAAAAGGGAATGCAAATCTGCAATATACTCTTGGTGCAGGAACATCAGTTATGTAATACAGTAAACGTCACTTGAGCTGGAACTGTAAACTGGAAATCTACTAAGGACATATAGCTCTTGGCTTTCTTTCCTTCACTTGTGAGTATAACATGCATATATATCTGCAATTTACTACACACCTTGGTTCATGGGAAGAAAAAAATCTCTCATAATATTTGTGCTAAACTATTTCTGGCGTGTTTTACTTTGTTCATTAGGCTTATAAATAAAAGCACCTGTACCCTAGTAGGCAAAGGCCCCAAATTCCCTGATATTTTTGTCATATTTAAAAAGTAATTTTTTGTTTGGCTTTTTTTTTCTGTAAAATTTTCTGGTTTATTACTGTATTTACTGGAAAATCATACTGGTAAGGGTGAAGTATATACTTATATGTATTCAATTACATATTCACTTATATCTCTAATGCTTCTTGATCGATTAAGCACAACTGTACGGCTTTGGAACCAGTGTGCTAAGCATTATACAAACAAATGGCACAAAGAAAACTCCTAGCTGGTGAATACAGATGGCAATTGGTAATGATGGAATAAATTATATATTGAACAGTATTAAATCATAATATCTATAGGCGGGGAGAAGCAAAAAAACCCTCTATCTAGAATTTCTTTACAGGACTTCTGATTTATTCTGTGACGTAAACATCACAGTCTCCAAGTAAGCTTGCTCCAGCTTAATCCACATAGACAATATCATTAACTATGTGGAGCCCTCACAAATTTTTCAAGCAGACCTAATTAAGAAGTATGCTTTAATATACATGTTCCTTATTTATTATCAAGTTGTGTCATATAGCTTTTGTTGTACTTGGCTGTTATCATTATGCAACTACAGCCATAAAGACATAGACTGTCACATCTGCTTGTACACTGCTTCCACTTAAGATCACCAGAAAACGATTTCTGCCATAACCATGCCCTAGCTTCATAAATATAGGCATCCCCATAATAATTGTCTAAACCAGCAGCTAACATACATACATTAACATTAATAAGCCATTGAATGAGACTCCAGAAACCTCATATTTTCCTTCATTAGATGACTTCAAATCTAATTGGTAATATAAATGGAAAAAAGACAAACTGATAAAAAGTTACTCAGGGGGTTAGAAGTACTTTATGGTATGTGTGCAAAAAGAGAAGAGGGACAAAAATAAACCTCAGCTTGTGAGAGTCTCTCTCTCCAAGTGGAGGTTTAGAAACTCATACTTAGCAAAAGCGTTCTGAAATTGTGTCTCTGTAGGGCATTTTTTAAAAAAATCCATTAATAGCACTTTTGCTGTTGTTGAAGTGTCTGTTATGAGGCTCAGGCTGTGTGAAAGCCTGTCTCTCCACAAGAGATATGACAGGCTTGTCGGAGTGATAGGAGATGGCGGAAAATGGATATGTGCTGCCCTATTGACAAGTGGTGGGAACAGGCAAGGAGATGGATCAGTAAAAATTTCCATTAAATCAAGAAAAACACAACTTGCCCCTAACATCACCTCTGATAGTTTCTGAGACCAGCTGCTTCCCTGACACCCTACTGAGGAACAAATTGCTTTCCTAGCAGGACATTTGGACACTCCTGCATTAATAGATATGGATCCCAGCATGCCAAGCCAAGCAAGAAGGCAATTTAATATGAGCAACACTGTCATCTCAATTTAGGACAACAGTTAGGATGCCCTACAGGGCACTGCAACAGCTTCTAGAGGTACACAGTGTAAGACATTCTTTCTGTCTTAAGGCTATAGAAAGCTGGTATTTCTAGTAAATAGCCAAGCCAAGGAGAATGGAAATTGTAAATGCATAGATGACAACAGCATTGTACTGTCTAGGAGCATCAGTTTCAATTCAAAGGCCTTTCATTTCTGTAGAGAACCGCAGCAGGCGATAAAAAGAAAACACCTTGAGAAGACAGGAATAACACTAGGTGGCAGGCATTTCTCTTTCAGGTGGAGGTAAATTGCAGAACTAAAATTTAGCCAGTTCAGACATCTGTCTAGCATAACAGCAGAATAGTGCTAAGTAACAGGAAGGACATAGAAACTTTTAATATTTATGTTCTGATAGTGGGTGGTGTAGTTTGGCAAAGTCTCCATGATGATATGGAAAGAAAGGATTGGGGATGCACAGAGATCGGATCCACATGGTAGATAAGGCAAAGCTGTGACCCTTTAGCTGGGTATCTCGATCAAGCATGCTGTACAAAAAGCATTTCCTGACCAACAATCTATCAGAGTTTTATAGAAACAAACTCCACCTGACTTGATCCAGCTCCAAGCATGGTTCAAGTACACTGTTCAAAATTTTTCCATCAGCAGTGCAAGCCTATCTTCCTGCTCGTCTGTAGCTCCTGAAGATGTTCACCTGTGCATGACAGTGCGTGTCCCTTCTATGGGAATTCTGCACAAAAGGCCAAGATAGTTCAAGCATGAGATTCCTTGAGTTGGCATAAATAAGGGCTAAAGGAAGGAGTCTCATGAAGAAAAGACAGCCCTGTTTTGGCTAAGTGAAGAAAGCAAACAAATGTTGAAGATCCCAGTGTGTGAGTGAAGACCTTCGCCTAATTAACTGCAAAATTAATGATAAATTCATGTCCTTCAAACATGGTAATGAGCCTAGAGCAGTACATGCTAAACATATATGACTGTGTTACTCAACTCTCCACCCAAATCATGTTAAATGTCACCTAAGAGGCAGAGACAGTAAGAGTTAGGGTGTAAAAAGCCAGGAGGGGTAATACCTGGCTTGGGGGAAAAAGACCAAAGACCTAGCAGGGACAGTGCATGGGCTGTACTCCCCTTCCTCCACCCAAGACAGGGACACCTTCTTGGTAAGAACTGTGACTTTACCACATGGTGAAAATACCTGGGATTCTTTTTTTTTTTTTTGGTTAGCATTACTATTCTATATTAATTAATAGCGCTGTTGCAGTGAATGCATTTATCAACAGCAGTTCTGAATCTATTATATCTGTTGCTTTAATAAACTTTTTATTAGCTTTGCAAAACTGTTTCAATGAAAGTCCTTCAGGTATCACAGTTAGTGCATCTATCAACGCAAAATTTGGCAATTCCAAATCTACTGGGTCTGTTGCTTTAATAAACTTTTTTTTTTTTTTTTTGGCTTTGCATAACTGTTTCTGTTAAACTTCTTTCAGGCTCTGGCAGGCAAACACCAAACTCTTAAACTCTCTTTTGCTTTTGCAAGACTGTTTGGTGCAAGCCTTTTGGGTTCTGGCAGGTAAAAAATTAAAACTCCTGCCTTTAATGTGACACTCTTGGTACAAGTGTAGAGTTACAACATGTGTCTAGGTGTCTAATTGATATCAGGAAGACATTACAGGGAGATTTGCTTTCCCAAGAAAGACATGACCAACTAGATATACTACAAATTTTCTAAGTGAGCATGGAGTTTCACAGAATTGCTGAAGCTAAGTCTTGCCCTCTGTCTTTAGGGCACCTGCTCAAAGGTTCCTCCTCTGACTGGTTCATCTGCACACCATATAAAGATGGTATGAACAGAAACAGCAGCACTGGTTGGTTTGCAGTTGGCCACTTCCAGAAGCAACTATACGATGTCTGGATAACTATTAATATGATAAAATCAGCAGCTGCAGTGGAGGGATGAACGCTTTTTTCAGGAGCATAGGTGGAGAGGAGGCCCTTTTGACTACAATTCTCTATTGTCCTCGCAATTTTCTTATTCCAAATGACAAGAAAATAGAAGTCTGGATGCTTTGGTGGCTTTACATATTGTAAGGCCATTGCACAGCCAAGTAATGATGCAAGGGAGCTGTGGTATCATTTGAGAAGGGGATTTAGGTAATTGTTGACTGCAATGCCAAAAATGGGATTTCCTGACTTTACTGGTAGCTTGGCTGCTGGAAGCTGCTTCTGGTGTCTTATGTGTCACATGTGTTAGTCAGATGTTGTTATTCAGTGCTCTATAACTTTAAATTCATCTTGGGTGCAGTGAAAACTACAGGACTGTGTAAGTAGTGATGGTTTGGAAGTCCTTCCAAAACCTCAAAGGATCAGTAAGACTAGGATAGTAACAATACAAAAATCCATTAAAATATTAGAAGTCACACACTTAACAACCCACAAAATTATGACAAAACTTAACAACTACTATTCTTGGCAGGAAATGCTTAGACAATCAGTGTTTGAATTTTTTTCTCTGAGCTCTGCTCAGCTTGTCTTGAAATTATCTTTTTGTGTAAGAAAACTAATCAGTTGCTTGTCAAAACATTTTAGGATGAGCAGCAACTACTGTTTTCCTCAGTCTTGACTATCTTCACATTCCAAATGATACTATATACTGGAGGGAACAACACACAGTTCTCTATGCTGCTGATACTGACAGTATTTTTCCCCATTGCTTCACAGTACATGGAATGAAACAGACCTCTAAGAGAAATCAAAATAAGACTTACTCTAGATTTGTGGTGGAGGAAGTCAAGACATCAGAAAAAATCTTCCAGTTTCCTTCTCTGACAAACCCGGGTTGAAAAATGTAAAACCAGAAACATTTGAAGCAATATTTTCAGAGTGTTTCTATTAATGAAAATTGGGAATTGTAAATTTCAGTGATCACTTTTTACTAGCATGATCTCGTGCTGTTCTCTGTAGCTGTTTACAGAGCTCGCTTATTTGCACAAGAACAGAATGTTATCACGTGAAGCTATTCCATCCCTGTCCTTTAATCTTATTGACAGATCACTTAGTCACTATTTTCAATTTTTTGATCCATAGTCAAATGCTAAAGAATGCAGTACAAGTTCTAATGACACGACAGCTACAGTTAAACTGTGCTACATGATGGCACAACTGAACTAGGTAACATAACTGCTTGATCTGACTGTACCTATCATGATTACAAAGAATAGTTTTTGTCACTTTTAAAAATTGATTAGTTTTAAATCAAAAAGCAAGCTAGAAAGATGAATCTCTGGCTTTTTAACTGTCCATTCTGATTTTTCTTCACTATACGATGTTTTCAAATTTAAAAGAGTACAAAGGAAGAAAAGCTTTCCAAGAGTAGTCATGAGAGATTACGTCAAAAAAAAAAAAAAAAGCCATATATGAACAGCTAATCATCCTCTAGAAAATATTCTTTTTACCTGAGTGAAAACAGCACAGCATGCAAGGAGGTCCTGTCACTATTAAGATCTTGGAGGCACTGTGAATTGCTTAGAATATTGAACAATCAAAGCAGACTACCAGATGAATGAGAATAGGCAATGCTAAAAGTGACATTAAGACAAAAGGAAATGCCCAGTTAAGTTACAGGAGACCTTATCACCAAGTTCCAGTATTGAAAGGGTGGATACACAGAAGATGGAGACTCCTTTTTTACAAGGAGTTGCATGGAAAAGATGAGAGGTAATGGGAACAAGTTACTTCTGGGGAGGTTCCTGTTAGACACGAGAAAAATTTTTCACATTGAGAACAATTTGCCATTGGAATAATCTCCCCAGGGAAGAGGTGAAGTCCCCAACACTGGACATTTTTAAGATTCAGCTCAACAGGGTGCTGGGCCATCTTGCCTAGGCTGTGCTCTTGCCAAGAAAGGTTGGACCAGGTGATCCTTGAGATTCCTTCCTGGTATTCTATGATTCAAACTTTTTTATTTCAGGAGTTGACCATTAGCCATCCACATGAAATAATTTAAATAATGTTTTTTCTGAAACATAATGAAGGAGAACATGTTAGAATTCTGCAGATAACATTTCTGCAATCATGAAACATTTGCAAATGTTATTAGGGCCATTTATTTCTGCCATGTGT